>NW_026089623.1:23279080-23304940 GCF_024586455.1 Bactrocera neohumeralis
GTGTTCTAATACTAGTGTGTTTTGTTTGGGTTTAGAGGATGGAAAATTCATCATCAGCATCGTTTTTATAAGAATCCATGTGCGACACATTTGTCGTCTGTATGAGAGTCTGGCTGATCTGAATGGTCACGTGTTCTAGCTGATACTTTTCTGGTAAGTGTTGATGTTGAATGACGTTTTGAAAGCTTTCCTTTACGTTAATTTTTCTTTGTAATCTTTTTTGTTTCAGGTAGATCAACACTTCCAATGCGACCAATTTTTCTGGTTCTCTGGTCCAAGAGAAATGGTTGTTCATTGATAGGAACTTTCCTTTCCTTTGGACAAGTGCAAGAAGAAAAATAAATGCATTTTCAAGCAGCGATGTCAAATAATTTTCTGGCAGAAGAGACAAAGACGTCTCTTTTAGAGCTCAAACCTATTGAGTTCCTTAAAAACATTTGTTTAAGAGTCAGAAATTTCTTATGGTATGTGGTGAGCACTTGTACAACTCTGGTGTGTGAAACAGGACATTTCCGGCTAAATTTAAATTTAGATACAGACATTTTGAGTTCTGTGTTCTGTTGAGAGAATATATGTAAGTGATAGCACTCGGCGAAATCAACGACAAGAGTGAAGGAACTCGATGAACAAATATTTATGTGGAGACCAGTCCGAACGTGTCGTACGGCGCAGGGAAATGAATGTAAGTGATAGAACTCGGCAAAATCACCGACAAGAGTGAAGGAACTCGATGAAAAAATATTTGTGTGGAGACCTATCCGAACGTGTCCTTTGGCGTTGGTGAATGAATGTGAGTGATAGCACTCGGCGAAATCAATGTCAAGAAGTGTGGCCGCAAGCCGATTTTCACCTTGCGCTGTGGCGCGCCGCATTTTCGCTTGTATCTCGAGAACGGTTCGTCCTACGACCATGATCACATACACCATTCCGGTAGCAAATGACTTGACAAATAACTTTTGTTTTATACATTTTGCCATGAGATGCGTATTTCAGGCGCTAGGTAGACAATTTCACGATTTAGGCGAATTTCCGGAATTTCGAGGCCGCAGTTGGGGTTGAAGATGCAATCCGATCTCAAAACAAAAAGTTGCATTGGAATCAGGAAGTACTAAAGCAACTTTTCCGCACTATTAGAAATCCCGAATCGACAAAAATCCGGAATCGACCCACCCTAATGTACATATCTTCTAAACCACTTAGCTACAACAATTAAATTTGCTGAGTACAAATCTTATAAGAACTTCTACTGGCAGTGTAAAACGGATGTGATCGGAGAATAATACATACTTTATTGGAGCTGGTGTAAAAATTGGACAATGGGCGTGGTACCGCCTACTTCTTGGTGAAATCCCATATCTTGGGACCCTACCAACCGATTTTGACAAAATTTAGTACGTGGCATCCTTCTAACATTCTTCTGTCACATTTTAAAAATGGACAACAACCACGCCTATTTCCGATATATGTAGCACAACTTTAAATTCCACTTGATTCGTTCAGTTTCCAGCACACAAATAAAGAAGCAATTGATATAACGGGATGAAAATTTGCACAAATGATTTCTTTAGTGGGTGCCATCTTATGACCAAAAATTGTTTAAATCCAATCACAACTCTTCAAGACCCTATGTACCGAATATTTAGACCCCGGTACCTATAGTTAACTTTGGATCGAAAATGTAGACCAATGTGGGATATCTATAATTGAAATTAAGGGATAATCCTTCTTTAATAATGGTATGTCTAAATTGGTTGAATCGGATCAATTCTTCCCTTAGCCCCCATATATATACTTAATATAAAGATGTTCGGGATGACTTAGTCTCGCATATATCAGCCAATATGTGAGTTATCTCAATGAAAATGAGAGAACGTGTTTTACTCATAACAGTGTTTTTTGTGGCTAAGATAGATAAATTTTAGCGAAAATTTGGCCTATCCAAATTAGGCTAACTAATATCAAGATTTCCGAGCAGCCGGCTGACTTTACTCTATATGATTGGTTTTACACTTTAAAGTATTCTGTAACAGCGGGCCATATTTCTGGAAGGAATCAACAGAAGATCCTGTAAAAACTTACATTGGCGAATTCAGGAAGATTCAGACACTGGAACAGCGACGATGCCTGAAAACGTGGAACAAGGCAAAAAAGTATAGGTCCTGAAATAGTGGATAATATTTTCACCAAGATTCGCAATAGCAACAACTAAAACAGCTTACAATTTTGAATCATGCAAAAGATAACAAATACTGAAACATTGGGCAGTTAAATAACCATTAAAAAGAAAGAAAAATGGCCAAGCTTCATGCACAAAGAACTGCATTGATGGAAACTAAAAATTAAGCAACAAGAGGTGTTCATACAAAGATTACCTTCAATCGAAAAGCGAGAATTTCCACAAGCAACACCAATTACCCAACATGAAGACACTTAAAACCAAAATACTACATTCCCACCAAGAGGAGACACCAGCATCACCACATACCAAATTTAAGGATGGAAAAGAACAAAGAAATCTTTTGAATCAATGTCAACAACGGCAACCTGCACCAGTACCAATGGACATGGACCGACTTTCTCAAAGGAAAAAAGTTGAGCAATTGTTAAATGATGGAATAATAGAGCCATAAATTCAAAAAAAATGGCACCACAAACAAGGAAAACCAAAAAGGCAAATGGTTGTTGAATGCTAAAAAATTAACGCTCATTCAAAACTAAATGGTAAGACAAAAGAAAGCATAATCAGGGGTGTTGTGGAATCCAAGACAGAGTTGCTTAGCTGTCAGAATTGCAAACCAATTCTGATTTTCATTGGCGTCACGGAATCTGTTTGGATTTTCTTCTTTTCGAACATACCAAAACCAATATTCGAATCAGCATTACTTATTAACTAAATAATATAAAAAGTTATTAATTATAATCATAAAACTTTAATCCAACCCATTCTTCTTCTTAATTGGCGTAGACACCGCTTACGCGATTATAGCCGAGTTAACAACAGCGCGCCAGTCGTTTCTTCTTTTCGCTAAGTGGCGCCAATTGGATATTTCAAGCGAAGCCAGGTCCTTCTCCACTTGGCCCTTCCAACGGAGTGGAGGTCTTCCTCTTCCTCTGCTTCCCCCGGCGGGTACTGCGTCGAATACTTTCAGAGCTAGAGTGTTTTCATCCATCCGGACAACATGACCTAGCCAGCGTAGCCGCTGTCTTTTAATTCGCTGAACTATGTCGATGTCGTCGTATATCTCGTACAGCTCATCGTTCCATCGAATGCGATATTCGCCGTGGCCAATGCGCAAAGGACCATAAATCTTTCGCAGAATTTTTCTCTCGAAAACTCGTAACGTCCACTCATCGGTTGTTGTCATCGCCCAAGGCTCTGCACCATATAGCAGGACGGGAATTATGAGCGACTTATAGAGAGGACTTTAACTTTTCAATTGCCTACTCAGTCCGAAGTAGCACCTGTTGGCAAGGGAAATCCTGCGTTGGATTTCCAGGCTGACATTGTTGGTGGTGTTAATGCTGGTTCTTAAATAGATGAAATTACCTATAACTTCAAAGTTATGACTGTCAACAGTGACGTGAGAGCCCAGTCGCGAGTGCGACGATTGTTTGTTTGATGACAGGAGATATTTCGTTTTGCCCTCGTTAACTGACAGACCCTTTTTCTGTGCTCCTTGTCGAGCCTGGAGAAAGCAGAACTAACGGCGCGGGTGTTGAGGCCGATGATATCAATATCATCGGCATACGCCAGCAGCTGTACACTTTTATAAAAGATTGTACCTGATCGATTAAGTTCTGCGGCTCGAACTATTTTCTCCAGAAGTAGGTTGAAGAAGTCGCACGATAGGGAGTCGCCTTGCCTGAAACCTCGTTTGGTATCGAACGGCTCGGAGGGGTCCTTCCCGATCCTGACGGAGCTTTTCGTATTGCTCAACTTCAGTTTGCACAGCCGTATTAGTTTTGCGGGGATACCAAATTCAGACATCGCGGCATAAAGGCAGCTCCTTTTCGTGCTGTCGAAAGCAGTTTTGAAATCGACGAAGAGGTGGTGTGTGTCGATTCTTTTATCACGGGTCTTTTCCAAGATTTGGCGCTGGTCGGTTGTTGATTTTACAGGTCTTAAGCCACACTGATAAGGTCCAATCAGTTTGTTGACGGTGGGCTTTAATCTTTCACACAATGCGCTCGATAGAACCTTATAGGCGATGTTGAGGAGGCTAATCCCACGGTAGTTGGCGCAGATTGTGGGGTCTCCTTTTTTATGGATTGGGCATAGCACACTTAAATTCCAATCGTTGGGCATGCTTTCGTCCGACCATATTTTACAAAGAAGCTGATGCATGCTCCTTATCAGTTGTTCCCCGCCGTGCTTGAATAGCTCGGTCAGCAATCCATCGGTCTTGTTGTTCTTCAGTCGGGTAATTGCTATTCGGACTTCTTCATGGTCGGGCAATGGAACCTCTGCTCTAGCGACATCGATTGGGGAATCGGGGTCGCCATCTCCTAGTGTTATGCCTTCACTGCCATTCAGCAGGCTGGAGAAGTGTTCCTTTCATAATTTAAATTTATGCGAAATCCGTGAAGAGTAAAAGTGTAGGTTTTTTACAAAATGGTGGAGGTTTGAAAAAAAAGTTTCGTATTTTTCCTGTTTTTTTGTGGTTTGGAATTTTTTAAAAATGAAAAAAAAAAATCTTTCGAAAGCTTTTCGTAGTGCTATACTACATAAGTATAATGTATACGAAAGCTCTTTATAAAATTTCATGTGAATCGGTTGAGTAGAACTTGAGATATCATGCACACCCTTTATAGAAAAGTAGTAGTAAAGAAAAACGAGTTTAAAGTTTGAGAACTTGCCGCGCGCAGTCGGAGCCGGAATCACAAACTGAGCTGTAACCCGGAAAATAATTTGAATTTCGAAAAATCCTCTTAGAGACATTTTCTTGAAGAGTTATACTATAAAAATATGCAAAAAAAATCGATTTTTTCGATTTTCTAAACCAGAATACCCCCTTAAGTGTAAAAGAACACTAGTAAGAAAGGGCTAAGTTCGGGTGCAACCGAACATTTCACACTCTTGCAACTTGCTGGAATAAAAGCCAGGAAAATACCTTACGATGTAAAATGTTAATCAGAGGATTGGAATCTAAGCAATTTAATATACATATATGTACATACACATAAGATTTGTTAGAAAAACTAAAATCATTATAGTACGTGGTCACCATACAAAATCAGCCGGATGTTCAAAAATTCTAGTAATGGTCATATGGGAGCTAGGGGATATTTTCGCCCGATTTTATTCATTTTAGGCACAATGATATACTATTATAAGTCGAATACGATCTGATTAACATTATTATTGAGATAATTCATATATTGGCCGATATATCCAGCATAAAATCTCCAGGATGTTCGAAAATCTGTATATTAAGTATATGGGGGCTCATGGAACTATTGACTCGATTCCACTCATTTTAGATACACATAATAACTACTGTAGAAAAAGGACTCTATCTGAATTTCTAACACATTGACCGATATTTTCGAACAAAAGTCAACAATAAGTACTGGCAGCCACATATTCGGTACCTATTGGTTGGATTTGAAAAATTTTTTGTCATTAGGTGGTGTATACTAAAGGTATTATTCGGGCAAAGTTTAATCCCATTATATTAATTGCTTCTTGATTTGTGTACTGGAAAGAAAAACAATCAAGTGGAATTTAAAATTGTGCTATATGAGAATTTGGCGTGGTTATTGTCCGTTTTCGCTCAGCGTGAAGTGGAAATATAAAAGGAATGCCACGTTCTAAATTTTATCGAAATCGGTCAGTCGGATCCCGAGATATGGAATTTCCTAAAAAAGTGGACGGTGTCACGCCCATCGTCCCATTTTTAACACGGTCCCTATAAAGCTTTGTCATACCATCCCGGCGGCAAATTTTTACGTATCTGGCTGCTTAAACTTGTTAGAGAGAGGAGCCACGCCCACTTTTTCAAACTTTTTTATCCAATTGCTACTGCAATTCCCTGTGCCAAATTACAGTTTAATATCTTAATTCAGTGCTTAGTTATGACACTTTATATGTTTTCGGTTAATGGCGATTTGTGGGCATGGCAGTGGTCCGATTACGCCCATCTTTTTTTTGTACTGAGGAACCTACATACCAAGTTTCATCAAGATACTTAAATTTTTACTCAATTTACAGGTTGCACGGGGGACAGACAGACAGTCAACCGGATGTCAACTTTTCTCGTCATCCTGATCATTTGTATATAGGGGAAGACGGTGTACATTTGACACTTTCATTTAAAAGTCCTTTATTTTCTACCAAATATAATAATATAAAATAATATAATTTTAAATGAGTTACAGCTTTTGAAGCACCAAGGCTTGGATACGTAATGAAAGTAAAAAGTTGGAAAACCACTCAAAGCTATTTTTTATTTGAAATTAAAAAATAATACATAATTTGTCAAATATCCCCCACTAAGGGGCACATTTGACTTATTCGGGGGCACATTTGACAAGCATATTTTCCGTGAAACTTTCTTTTTTTAATTGAATTTGGTTTGCATTTAAATAAAACTCATCTTTTATAGTTTGTTTCTGAATGTTTTATTAAAATAAGAGTAAATGTATTCATAAAATCATAGCACTATTTTTGGAAAAACATACATATCAATGTATAAGCTTCCAAAGTTAACATCAAACAAATATTTAGCGCGGCAGCGAGACGTTGAAGCTGGGTTATTAGGAGTCGGAAGTTTAAACTCAATTTCGCTTCTAAGAGTTATAGATATGTCTTCCACAACTGGTTTTACAAAAACCCAGTTGTCTGGAGATAGTTTACGCAAATAATTTACGTTGAAGGTAGCATCGCAAAATACGTTTACAATTTCGCCAATGTAATAAAAAGGCTTCATACCATTTTCCCCAAAGTTTACCAAAACGTATTCTCCAACCATTAAATTCTCATCATCCAATAACGAAAATTTTAGCAAACAATTATCTTTGTTGACACATTTCTCTGTGCTGTCTGATCTCAGACTGATAATACTTTCGTCAGATGATGTAAGGTTTTCATTTAATGAACGCTTATTTTGTTTTGATTTTTGTTTTTTTTGATTTTTCTTGCTTTCTGTTGAAAATTTTAGAGAACGTTTGGAAAACTGAATGATTCTCTTAGTTTGGAAATCCAAAGCTCGATTTTTTTCTGGTGAACTAGTGAGGATTCGCGAAGATCCACTTTTCTGTGTTATGTTTGGCGCCAAGCGCGCAATAGGCCTCAAATGTTCTGGTGTTAAAGTTTGTGTTGGAGTTACTTCAGAAGCCCGTGCAAGCCTAGCCAAGCTTCTTTTTTCAGGCTTTCGTAGTGTGAGGGATGGATTTCGCTTCAAAAAGCCGTAAAGCCAACTTTCTCCAGCTGCCTTGTTAGTTTTCTAAGTAGATGGACATGGTATGTTATTAGCGGCAACGAATTCGTAAACAAATCTTTTGAATATATCATACGAAAATCCATATGCAAAAAACGCACACTTCTTAGCATATTCGACTAATTGCTCCTCTTGAACTCTCGTTAGCGTTTGATGGCTTGTGTATTTAGAGTGATAAATTAAATTTTCATCACAGCTACTCTCATTTCCAGAATCTGAATCGTTCCTCAAAGGATCTAGTTTCTTCAATCGCGTGATCAAAGTTGTTCTTTTCAATCCGTACTTTTCCGCTGCTGACGTAGCTGTTTCACGTTGATGCTTTATGTCTGCAAGAGCTTTTTTCATATCATCCTCACTTATCTGACATCGGTTGGTCTTTTTCTTATAGTTGCACACCATTTCTAAAGTAATACTTAGCATTAGAAAACTCCTTAATTGTATTAACATTACCAAATGTTAAATGGGGTACATTTGACATTTGTCAAATGTGCCCCTTCTACACAAGTCAAAGGTGAACCATTCCACTCACCGTCTCGTTTTTTTTTATTTTGCAAATTCTATTACACTTCAGATAAACACACTATTTATTTTCATAGCACACATAAACGGAGGAACCAATTTCGTAAGATGCTTTAAAAAATGTATTTTATTGTTTAAGAAAGACTTTACTTCCGATCTACCGAAAATTACAATTACGTTCCCGAAAATAGAAAAACACGTGTAACTCTATTACGCGTTGGAATATAATTGTGAAATTTTTTGACGCTTCGTTTAGTTCAATAATGGTGGTGGCCACGTTTTTACATTTTCAATAAAGCCCCAGTTAACGCCACAGAGACTGAAGTCAAATGTGCCCCAGTGTCAAATGTACCCCGTCTTACCCTATACAGCTCTATACCTATCTCGTTTAGTTTTACAACTAAAGTTATGTGATCAAAACCATAAAATGCTACAGTAAATAAAATCAAAATATTAACTTGGAATTAATTTATTGTTGAACTCTAACAAGGATACTATAATGAAGAATAATACTATAAGGAATGATAATGAAAAAATAACATTTCTCTCGAATTTAGTTCCGTCAGCGTTCGAGTTCCGAAGTTTAGATGAAATCTGCATTTAGAAAGCGAGAGAGGATTGCATTGGTGGCGACCATCACCACCAAAAGACATTTGGTGCTGTAGTGAAAACTTAGGCCTGATAAAGTAACAGGCATGACTGTCGAATCTGGTATCGCCATAGTATCAGCACATTGTTTCTTTGGTGTTGATATCCAAGGGCCATTGGAATCGTCATCTGGTTTAGGTCTTTTCTTCATATACTCGTAGTTTATATAAACTTTTCTATTCCACATGAGGGCAAGTTTCTTCTCATTCCAATTTTACATCACCTATTTCATGAATTTTCAAATTTGTTATTTTCACTATTATTAGCAGTTATTGTCTTTTCCTGGCGGCATTTTGTTTTATTATGTTAATTTATTTGAAATGAATTTTGATACTGTCAAAATTTAATTTCTCAATTAGATGGATTCACTAGCGATATTCTATGCAATTTACTTAGAGGAATGCCCGATAATGTGTTCGACTCCCGTAAAAGGTACAAAGAAAATTGTCGTTTTCAAATTATTTTTACGCCTTTGTAATTATAGAACAATTGACATTACAACGGAAGAAGTTTAATAAATCTGGTTCCCATGAAAGTAATTTGCCTGTGGGTGGCTTTCTAAAATGTATTTCTTAAAATTTTTTACTTTATTAGGTTTTATTTTCAGATTATTCAAAAAGCGAAGAAATGGGTTAACAAAAGACCCTCCGCGAAAGCAAGGTACTAATTCGTAAAGTTCACCAACTGCCGACTGGTTGGCGAAGAAATCGACAATGCTCAAATTGAAAATGATTCCACCCCTAGGAATTTTCTACAGCAACGGTTAGTAGTGTGTACAATTTCTTCAATAAATAATATTTAAACATTTGCACAATATTTTCAATGTACACCAACAGTTTGTTTTAAGGAAGAAAGGCAGTTCAGAGAGTGTATGTGATGTGTTGCGACATCTGTACACTGATGAATTCCTCTTTTTATGTAACTGGGACCGTAGGGGAGATAAGCAACCACCATCGAATTTTCTACTGGTGTCCCACATATTATATGGTAAATTGAATACATACATATTTACCATTACCTTATTTACTATGTGGACTGGCGAATTTCGAAAAACAACTGCGGAAGTCCATCGAAATGAGCTACCATAGATACAAGCAGAAGAAATATAGGATGCGAAAAGCTATGGGGGAATCAAATGAATAACGAAAATATATAATAATATTTTGATATATACTATATACAGAAATATTTTTTAATAAAAAAATCACATGTATACAAAAGTTTTTGGAGCTTTTTTGATCGCTCTTAGGAAAGTGATAGAAAAGTGTGACAATTAAATTGGCACGCGTTACCGGCATGCGTTACCGGCACGTCACTATAGTAGAGTAAAGTAGGCAAATATGGACCACCAATCCTTTTTTGGTATATAGGTCACCAAATACATGCAATAATACAATCAAATTTATTTGATTAACTTAAAAAAACAATTCATTTTTATTTTTTTTTTTTGTGAAACAATAACTCTAAACGCAAAATATATTATATACTAAAAAAACGTAAAAATACCCAGAAACGCGAAAAAAATATTGGGGGTAATATGGACCAGGTAGTCCATATTAGCCGAAGTGATTATTGTGCACACATGTCGCATATAAAGAGATCTTGTTCACAACCAGCACATTCCTCATGGCTCCAATTTTTGCAAGAGACACATTGAACCCATACTTCACCAGACCGATCTTCCGAATAAAACGTAGAGCAATATAGGCATTTCGCATCCTCTTTCTCACCGGCGTTTACAAATTCTAAAATTTCACCGTCAGATTCGTCCCGGACACTGTAATTGTCATCCAAGTCCGAAGAGGATGAGGAATTCGTTTTCTTCTTTTTTCCTGATATGAAAATAAAGAATAAAATGTTATCTACAAATGTCAAATCAAAACCTTGAGTTACCTGAACATTTTTCTCTTGTTGAATTTATTGATTTCATAAGTGCTTTGGAAGTGCTGGGTTGTCTAGAATTATCTTGGTGTTTTTTGGGTTCTTGAATAAAAATAGGGAACGAAAGTTCTAAAAATTTAATCAAAATCTTTATTTAAGCAGTCTTACCTGTACACTTTTCTTTTGCAAAATTTAGTTTTTTGATAATTCCCTTGGAAGAGCTGGGTTCATTCGAATCAATATCCTGTCGTCTGTTGGTTTTTCTCAGAGTTTCTTTCTCCGATGCTTTCTCCAACGAAATTTGTAAAGATTTTTTATAAGGCGAAGATGTTATTAACGTGGACTTTCCTGCTGGCCTGCCACGATTGGAAGGCTTCGTTTTTTTTATAGGAACCGGAGATATTTCCATCGGTGTTATGACCCTAGAATTGGTTTCTAATTCGCTTACAACTGAACGATTTACATTTTCATTACAAATATCGCTTATTGGATGCGGACTCTCTACAATGGGTTCGTTATTTAGTATTTCATCTGGTACTTCATAAGCGTTTTCAAACTCTCGAGGAGGAGAATGCGATGCTACATCATCCGCAGCTAAAAACTCATGATCGCGAAATATATACCGGTTTAAAGGAAATATACCGGTTGTGCGAAATCCATTAATTGCGATTTCCCCACTCTGAACTCGCAAATAGGCCTTTCCATATAGCTCTGCCATATCGAAGTGTGTCAAAGCTCTGCCGTTCGAACGCATCCAAACACGTATTTCTTCCGAAAGATAACTCTTAAGAGGTCCCATGAAAGTTTTATCTAGCGGCTGTATTTTGTGACTTGAGTGTGGAGGGATGGATACGATAGATACGTGATTTTCTCTAGCCAAATCAAGAAGCTAAATATTTCGTGTATGACTCGAATGACCATCCAAGACGAGCAATACTGGTGAATCTGCTGATGGTTTGACGTGTTTTATGAAGTGTCGAAACCATGTTGTAAAAATGTATGTTTGAACCCAACCGGATTGATGACATTCGTATATTGATCCAGGCGGCGCTCCTCTTAGCAACAAATCTAAGCGTTTCTTTCGTGGAAATATAAATAGTGGTGGAACAAATATTCCACCTGCACTCATACAAACAATAGTTGTTATCGTAGATCCTCTCTCTGCAGAAGTAAGGCTACCAATCTGCCTTTTACCCTTCCTTGACAATACTTGGGGTAATTTTGATGGAACGACACTTATGCCTGTTTCATCAACGTTAAAAACATTGTTGGCTGAATAATTAAAATTGTCCATTTCCTTTTCAAGGATATCAAAAAAGGTATTCACATTATCTTTTGTGAAACCTCGTGCTCTTGCCAATGAAGTTCCCGTCGGAGAGCGGAACGCTAAATTTGGGTTCCTCTTTAAAAACAAGCGCAGCCAATCCGTACCCGCGAACTGATTTTCTTTTGAAAATGGGTGCATAATATTATTTTTTTCAGCCAGTTGATAGGCTAAGTACTTAACATCCATTCTGCTTAGACCAAATAGTTTCGATTCCATTGTCAAAACGTACTCCACCAACATCTTTTCAAAATTTTCAGGAAAAACTGGTTTGCGCCCTAATTTAGTGTTTACGACCTTTTCGATTTCGGTGTCTTTCTTTAACGCTAGCCTTATTAAAGTTGACTTAGGGACATTGTACATCTTAGCTGCTTTCAGATAACCGCAGGTATTAGATCGCACCGCTGTGATAGCCTTTTTCATGTCCTCGGGATTCCAATGTTTACGCTTACCAGGAGCCATATCCTACATTAATAAGATCTTAATGAACTTAAAGATAATCGAACTAAAAGAGTAAGAATTGTTCTGCGGGTAATATGGACCATTAGTCCATATTAGCCTCTACTGTGGTAGTCCATATTACACTCAACATGTGGTGGCGATATAACTGAGTTTAATTCCAATCTGAACTATATTTATTAAACTATAACCTTTCAAAATTAGCAAAAAGTTTTTATTTATCACACATTATTTGTCAATTTATTCGTTCCACAATAAATTTTAAGTAAAAAAGTAAAATTCGCTTACGCATATATAATTATCAGCAACCACTATTTTACAAAAATCACTATTGCTCGAATATCCGCACTTGCTGAGCGGTAAATTGAAACTGAGGAAACTTGCGCGAATAGACGAAGAAATCAAACGACAATAACGGAGGATTTAACAACGGAAATTCAAGATAACTAGGTGGTCCATATTACCCACGTGGTCCATATTACCCACCTTTACCCTACATATATGTACATATATGTAACGTGACCGTCACTCTTCCAATTGGCCCAGCCAAACCAGCTTGACCGAAACTTCCACACATTTACACAATTTTTAGTTTATATTACAAGCTCTTCACACAACAGCTTTTCTGTAAAAACAAAACAAAAGGAGACACGCGTGTACAAATGTGAAACGTTTTGAACTAATTCCATTTTATTATAAACTTTAACCATATACAATTAGTGAAAGTAATATATCCGTAATTTGAAAAGGTGACTAAACGAAATAAATTTTAATATGGAAGAAAAAAATACATTTAGTGCTTATATGAACCTAGAAAAAGGCTTTTAATCTCCGTGCATCGAAATTTGCCACAATATGTGATATCTAATAGATACATATATATTTAATTGTTTCTGATAGCCAAGAGAACATTCTTAGTGAAAGTGACAATGCGAAAATATTAGTAAAACAAGTAAGGAAGGGCTAAGTTCGGGTTTCACCGAACTTTTTATACTCTCGCATGATAAAGTGATAATCGAGATTTCATTACCGTCATTTACTTATTTTTCAAATACCGTATTTGTGTAAAGTCTTATTCCGCTATCATCATCGGTTCCTATTGTATATATTATACAGAGAAGGCATCAGATGGAATTCAAAATAGCATTATAATTGAAGAAGGCGTGGTTTTGAACCGATTTCACCCATATTTCGTACATGTTATCAGAATGTGAAGAAAATATTATATACCGAGTTTTATTGCAATCGGTCAAGTGGTTCCTGAGATATGGTTTCCCCATTTTCAATTTAAAAAAAAAGCCTGGGTGCAGCTTCCTTCTGCCATTTCTTCCGTAAAATTTAGTGTTTCTGACGTTTTTTGTTAGTCGGTTAACGCACTTTTAGTGATTTTCAACATAACCTTTGTATGGGAGGTGGGCGTGGTTATTATCCGATTTCTTCCATTTTTGAACTGTATATGGAAATGCCTGAAGGAAACGAACGAGTTTGGTTGACATAGCTATAGTAGTTTCCGAGATATGTACAAAAAACTTAGTAGGGGGCGGGGCCACGCCCACTTTTCCAAAAAAATTAGTCCAAATATGCCCCTCCCTAATGCGATCCTTTGTGCCAAATTTCACTTTAACATCTTAATTTATGGCTTAGTTATGACACTTTATAGGTTTTCGGTTTTCACCATTTTGTGGGCGTGGCAGTTGGCCGATTTTGCCCATCTTCAAACTTAACCTTCTTATGGCGCAAGGAATACGTTTACCAAGTTTCATGATGATATCTCAATTTTTACTCAAGTTACAGCTTGCACGGACAGACGGACGGACGGACAGACAGACATCCGGATTTCAACTCTACTCGTCACCCTGATCACTTTGGTATATATAACCCTATATCTGACTCTTTTAGTTTTAGGACTTACAAACAACCGTTATGTGAACAAAACTATAATACTCTCCTTAGCAACATTGTTGCGAGAGTATAAAAATGATAAATTAAAAGAAATAAAAGCTTTGCAATGGATTGTCCCACAATACAGTGACTTATTTGCTTCAAACCTTGCGAAAAATAGGTTTAGAGGATTTGCCCTTAACAACAGTCTTTTAGGTAAAAGTAGAAAAAAGGTTAATATTCAAACTATTCCAAGTGGCGCATTTTAATATAGAGGAATTCATGAAAAATAGTAGCATTGTACTTGATATAGGTCTTGGATTATTCAAAAATTCCAAAAAGGTATTATGGCTAAGTTTGGCGTCCATCTTTGATTTACCAAACGAATTGCCATTTACAGTAGCATGTCCTGGAATAGGTACAGAAGATTTGCCCTTAACAACAAAAAGTTTTTCAGGCACAAGTAGAAAAAAGGTTTATATTCAAACTATTCCAACGTATAAAGTGTCATAACTCAGCCATAAATAAAGATGTTAAAATGGAATTTGGCACAAAGAATCGCATTAGGGAGGGGCATATTTGGACGTAATTTTTTGGAAAAGTGAGCGAGGCCCCGCCCCCTACTAAGTTTTTTGTACATATCTCGGAAACTACTATAGCTATGTCAACCAAACTCTATAGAGTCGTTTCCTTCAGGCATTTCCACATACAGTTCAAAAATGGAAGAAATTGGATAATAACCACGCCCACCTCCCATACAAAGGTAATGTTGAAAATCTCTAAAAGTGCGTTAACCGACTAACAAAAAACGTCAGAAACGCTAAATTTTATGGAAGAAATGGCAGAAGGAAGCTGCACCCAGGATTTTTTCAAAAATTGAAAATGGGCGTGGCGTATTTGGACGTAATTTTTTGGAAAAGTGAGCGAGGCCCCGCCCCCTACTAAGTTTGTTGTACATATCTCGCAAACTACTATAGCTATGTCAACCAAACTCTATAGAGTCGTTTCCTTCAGGCATTTCCACATACAGTTCAAAAATGGAAGAAATTGGATAATAACCACGCCCACCTCCCATACAAAGGTTATGTTGAAAATCACTAAAAGTGCGTTAACCGACTAACAAAAACGTCAGAAACGCTAAATTTTACGGAAGAAATGGCAGAAGGAAGCTGCACCCAGGATTTTTTCAAAAATTGAAAATGGGCGTGGCGTCGCCCACCTATGGACCAAAAACCATATCTCGGGAACTACTAGACCGATTTCAATGAAATTCGGTATGTAGAAAATATTACACCCTGATGACATGTACAAAATATGGGTGAAATCGGTTCACAACGACGCCTTCTTCCAATATAATGCTATTTTGAATTCCATCTGATGCCTTCTCTGTATAATATATACATTAGGAGCCAATGATGATAGCGGAATAAAACTTTACACAAATACGGTATTTGAAAAATATGTAAATGACACCCGAACTTAGCCCTTCCTTACTTGTTATATAAAGGAATTTACCTTGAAAAGAAAGATAACATTGTATTTGATATATGATTTTGCTTCGATTCTCCCGGTCGAGCTTTTGTCACAGGTCTGCAATCGCACACTGGAAAAAGTAGCTCATCGAAATGGGATGAAATCGGAGATTACAAAGAATGAAGATTGTTTTTCAAGACGAGTTAATCACTTAAGAACTGATTTGTCTTTTAAAAATAGAATTGACAGATCACTTCATATCACTCCATTTAAATTTTAGAGAAAGCACTTTAGAATTAGGAAATTTCAAAATGGTGTCCAAATTTCCATTGGAGCCAATGCATCTTGTAGATCTTGCTGTATGTAAAAAGTTACTTCAGTTGCGATTAAAAACGGAAATATTAATAATTTAGTTCCTTCTGAGTTTGGCAGGATATGTAGAAGTTTAGATGAAATCAGCAATTGAAAAGCGACAGAGTGTAGGCAGTTTTTATTGTATATAGGCATATTGTCCTAAAATATTGTATTAGTAGTGACCATTATTACCAGTTTTTACTATTGCACGCAAGAATAAGGTTGTTATCATGTGAAAAATCATACAGTACTGAAGCTAATGTTGTCCAACAAATTTTACAAGAATTCGTAGGTTTGTTTGGGGAGATAGGAGACCATTTAGTTAGTTATAATGTGAATGGTTTACTGCATTTGACTGCACTAAGCAATTCGGTCCTCTAGATCAGTTTTCAGTCTATAAGTTTGAAAACTATATGCAATATTTAAAAAAACTTTTAAAGAAAGTGAATGAAATTCTGCAGCAATTACATTTAATACATTATGAAAGAATTAGTACAAACATTGATCCCAACAAAACTTCAAAAATTAATTTATTTAGTAAAGAAATAATAAAAAAAAGACTCTTATGGTTTCAGTGAAATATTAGGCCCCATAAAAGTAATAGGATTGTTGTTTGCGTGTTGTTTTTTGATATTGAAAATTATTTTGAAGAACCTTCAGAATACTCATCTGGTTTAGGTATTTTAGTGACGGAGAGGTTAGATAAAAATTTATTTAAAATAAAAAAGACGACATTGTTTACAAATATTTCTCAATTCCACATGAGGGCAAGTTTCTTCTAATACCCATTTTAGATAATTTATTTCACAAATTTTCAAAAAATTTTTAAAGTATTTATGTATTTTTTTTCAACTCATTGTAATGTGTTAAATACTTGATAAAGAACTTTGATACTACCAATTTTTATTGCACAATAACATGGAAAATATATTTGACGACATTGATTTGGAGGACTGTCCAACAACGTTACGTTTTTGTTATTGTACAACAATTTCCTTTGAAGCGAAAAAAGTTTAACACTTCTGGTTGATATAACGCAGAGATCAGCTTTTCAAAAACGATCTGTGAATGGAAACGGTAATCCAACACCCAGATAATTTATTAATTTTTTATTTTTGATTTATTTAATTATGTTTCTACCCTTTTCCAGAGGTTATTGACAAGTTAACCACAGTTTCCAAACAACTTGAAGATTTGACAACAAAGGTAGACAATTTGGAAACTAAAATCGATAGTCATTTGAAAGAAAATGTAAGTCTATTTTCTTAACAGTTTTTATATCCATAAATTATTATTTTTCTCTACATGTCCGTTTATTCATTTTTCCTATAATTTATAAAAGTGAAGAAATTACGCAACAAGGCCTGTAAAAGCAAGACTTGTGAAGAAGTCGACAACTTGCAAACCGGCGAACTCTGTTTTGCGTTTGATGAAAAAAATAAACAGCTAAATAAAAGGGTACACAATTTATGTAGGATAATATAAATTTTATCTGTATTTCGAAAATTTGATGATGCTAATTAGAATAGTATTTAATATTCTAAATGCAAATGTAAATGTTAATAAAAATATTCATATGTCGACGAGCGGGACGGCGAGAATCCTAATATGAATTGCCGGCACTGGCGAACTAAGTATTTTCCGGTCGAATTGTCAAACGAAATATATTAGCGTAGGTGTCGACGCGGCGCAGTACGTAAGCGAAAAGTGATAGGCGAACTGTACGTGAAGAAATGTGTAAACGAAAGTTGAGGTGCGAAAGTGTATATGGCGAAATTTTCGAACGAATTGTATCTGCTTTCCCGCTGTCCATCCTTTTTGATGAGTGGGTGCACAGGTATGGTGAGTTGTGTTGGTATCATCAGCTGTGGTGAAGTAAGTGTACGGTTCCATCGGATATGGTGTATTATGCTGCCTTGCTAGGGTGCGCCAGTTTTTCCCAGGTAGAGTGAGGGGATGCTTAACTCATTTAAACATCCTGGGCCCCCTAGGCGAATATTTTGCCTAGTATTGCGTATGTATGTATATGATGTTGCATGTATTTCGGCGTACTGCTGGTAGAGTTGCCGAGGGCGCAGAATACATGCTGTAAATCCTGAAAGTGCCTTTGGTTTTAAAGATACTATTTTGTACTTGGTATGTACACAGCAATAAAAATTAAATTATTTAAGAATTTTAGTGATTCTTTATTTTTCATGTATTCAAGTTATAGTGGAGGATGGAGTCATGTGTAGAAGTTCACGCAAGTGAGGAAAGTTCTCTGATCGCCATTTACTTGGGAGTGGCCAGAAACGATTATTTTACACATGGCTCAATCAGTTCACTACTTCCGGTCTTTGACCAAGTATCCTCTGGGTAGCCTAAGAACATCCATTCGAAGGCGAGCTAATGTGAGAAGGCGAAACATCCCCTACATAGGGTTGTGCGCTGGGTTTGAGACCCGCCAAGCAGCAAGCCTCGGATGAGGACCCCCCTTTTGATGACGATCATGGCAAACGAAATAAGGACTACGATTTGAAGGCATGCACCTGAAATGCCCGGACCCTTAATTGGGAAGGTGCCGCTGCCCAGCTGGTTGATGTCCTCGCGAAAATAAAGGCTGACATCACCGCCGTCCAAGATATGCGATGGACGGGACAAGGACAGAGACGAATAGGTCCTTGTGACATTTACTACAGTGGCCATATAAAGGGGAGCAAGTTTGGTGTTGGATTCGTGGTGGGAGAGAGACTCCGTCGCCGAGTACTATCATTCACTCCGGTGAATGAACGTCTAGCCACAATCCGCATCAAAGCGAGGTTCTTCAACATATCGCTGATTTGCGCCCACGCCCCGGCGGAAGAGAAGGACGAGGTAAACAAAGATGCCTTCTATGAGCGCTTGGAGCGCGCTTATGAGAGCTGCCCCGCCACGATGTCAAAATCATGCTTGGCGACTTTAACGCCAAGATGGGCAAAGAAGGTATCTTTGGCACTACGGTCGGTAAATTCAGCCTCCACGACGAAACTTCCCCAAATGGGTTGAGGCTGATTGACTTCGCCGGGGCCCGAAATATGGTTATTTGTAGTACTACATTCCAGCATAAAAGGATTCATCAAGCTACCTGGCTGTCTCCGGATCGAAAAACTACAAAAAACTACCAACCAGATCGATCATGTTGTGATAGACGGAAGACACGTCTCCAGTGTTTTAGATGTGTGTGCACTCCGAGGTCCTAACATCGACTCGGACCACTATCTTGTTGCTGCCAAGATTCGCACCTGCCTCTGTGCAGCAAAAAACGCACGCCAACAAACACAAGGAAGGTTCGACGTCGAGAAACTGCAATCACAACAGACAGCCGAACGATTTTCTACTCGGCTTGCACTCCTGCTCTCTGAGAGCACTCGTCAACAACTCGGTATAAGGGAATTGTGGGACGGCATTTCAAATTCCTTACGTACAGCTGCAACCGAAGCCATTGGCTTTCAGAAAGTGCAAAAGAACAGCTGGTACGACGAGGAGTACCGTGTCGCAGCGGAGAGAAAACAGGCTGCCTACCTCGCAACGCTACGATCGACCACTACACGTGTGGGATGGGATAGATACCGAGACTTGAAGGGGGAAGCGAGACGCATTTGTAGACAGAAAAAGAAAGAGGCTGAAATGCGTGAGTACGAAGAGCTTGATGAGCTGGCCGACAGGGGTAATGCTCGAAAATTCTACGAAAAAATGTGGCGGCTAACAGAAGGTTTCAAGACCGGAGCATACTCTTGTAGAACCCCTAAAGGTGATCTAGTCACTGATGCCCAGAGCATACTTAAATTATTGAGGGATTACTTCTCCACCCTGCTGAATGGCACAATGCCTGGAGAAGGCGAACCCGGTTCCCCAATCGATGACGATGGAGCAGACGTTCCATTGCCCGACCATGAAGAAGTTCGAATAGCAATTGCCCGCCTGAAGAACAACAAAGCGGCAGGGGCCGACGGATTGCCGGCCGAGCTATTCAAACACGGCGGCGAAGAACTGATAAGGAGCATGCATCAGCTTCTTTGTAAAATATGGTCGGACGAAAGCATGCCTAACGATTGGAATTTAAGTGTGCTATGCCCAATCCATAAAAAAGGAGACCCCACAATCTGCGCCAACTACCGTGGGATTAGCCTCCTCAACATCGCATATAAGGTTCTATCGAGCGTATTGTGCGGAAGATTAAAGCCCACCATCAACAAACTGATTGGACCTTATCAGTGTGGCTTAAGACCTGTAAAATCAACAACCGACCAGATATTCACCATGTGCCAAATCTTGGAGAAGACCCGTAAAAGAAGAATTCGTCTTCGTCTCTTCGTCGATTTCAAAGCTGCTTTCGACAGCACGAAAAGGAGCTGCCTTTATGCCGCGATGTCTGAATTTGGTATCCCCGCAAAACTAAAACGGCTGTGTAAACTGACGTTGAGTTACACCAAAAGCTCCGTCAGGATCGGGAAGGACCTCTCCGAGCCGTTCGATACCAAACGAGGTTTCAGGCAAGGCGACTCCCTATCGTGCGACTTCTTCAACCTGCTTCTGGAGAAAATAGTTCGAGCTGCAGAGCTAAATAAAGAAGGTACCATCTTCTATAAGAGTGTACAGCTGCTGGCGTATGCCTATGATATTGATACTGCTGTACGAGATATACGACCACATCGACATAGTTGAGCGAATTAAAAGACAGCGGCTACGCTGGCTAGGTCATGTTGTCCGGATGGAATGAAAACACTCCAGTTCTGAAAGTATTCGACGCAGTACCCGCCGGGGGAAGCAGAGGAAGAGGAAGACCTCCACTCCGTTGGAAAGACCAAGTGGAGAAGGACCTGACTTCGCTTGGAATATCCAATTGGCGCCAAGTAGCGAAAAGAAGAAACGACTGGCGCGCTGTTGTTAACTCGGTTATAATCGCGTAAGCGGTGTCTACGCCAATCAAGAAGAAGAAGAATTCTAGTGCAGATGTCGCACTCTTCAGTCAACTACTTTGTCATACACGATATTTCCTGTTTAATTATCAGGCGCAATAACAAAGAACGCATATGGTTTTCAGTCCCTTGAACATGCCACATATAACGCGATAACATGGGTACTCCAGATTCAAACCTCTATAAAATATTGATCTTGCCGTTGTCCGTATTTGACTTAGAGATGCATAGATAATGTCGTATCCCAAGGAAATATAGAAACCGATACTCTTTCTAGTAAATTTAGTTCTTCACATGCAGCACGATATGTTGGGAATATTATACCGTTAATTCTACGTTGGCCCACACACATTTACCAGCAAAGCTTCAAATAAAAGCATTCATCATGATTTGGATGAACTGTATACATACGACCAAGAACATCAGTAGAGCGCACATTCGAATAAGCAGGAACTGCTTAGCCTTGCTTGCGTCTTCAAAAATTCGTCGATGAAGCATTCCATGTATAATAATGTTACATCTCCGTAAAGTTCGTGCAAACGAATCGCTTTGGCAGATCTCAAAGAAACTGGTTAGTGTTGTCGCTGGAGGTGTTTGACGTACGTTGAACAACATTCGAATGCGTAAAATATACTCTTTGACTATTCTTCATATGCACGGCCAAATGCTATTTTGCAAGTTGACGTTCATAGATAGGAAATGCGAATAGTGTACGGCAAATCGCTTTATTGCCGTTCACATAGGGACCAACTTGATAGTGCGCAATTTCATCTTTGCTATTGTAGCATTGGATGCCAAAAACCGCCATATCGCTGGCTTTCGTGACATATTTACAGATGTATTTTATAGATTTTACTAAATTGTATCAATCGACGTTGCAATGTGTCTTGAACGTTTTAGAAATAATTGGCGAATATGGAACAATCCAACTGTTGTCAACCATGAAATCGATTCTTTTCATTCTTTTTGTGATAGTTCGACCGTTATCATCGGGTGGTCGATGCCGATATATTGGATAACCATAGTTGGCAGTGACAGTCTCCAACCTTAATTTCCGTGGATATCGTCTAGAACACTTGCCGTCGATCATGCACGGCGATTGGGGATTGATGAGGCCACATGATCTTTAGGTGCTTTCCAAAGTAAACAGGACTTTTTGAATCCAGCGCCCCCTGGTGGTGACATCTATATATCGACTGGACTGGTAATGGTAGAATCTGCTATCCCTATCGATTTTCCACTGAGAACTTCTTAATATTTCATCCATTGGAAGTGAAGTTATTGCGTTTTAAGTGTCAGTATGTTTGTGTTATCGGTGCGAAAATGAGCTTCGAACAAAAAGCCAATATTATATTTTGTTTTAAAATTGGTAAAAATTTACCGAAACGTTTCAATTGATGAAAAAAGTTTATGGCGATGATTGCCTATCTCGTAGCAGAATACACGAGTGGTTTTCAAAGTGCAAAGTGATCGTGAGCACATAAAGAGCTCTCTGAGAGCACTCGTCAACAACTCGGTATAAGGGAACTGTGGGACGGCATCTCAAACTCCTTACGTACAGCTGCAACCGAAACCATTGGTTTTCGGAAAGTGCAAAAGAACACTTGGTACGACGAGGAGAGCCGTGCTGCAGCGGGGAGAAAACAGACTGCCTACCTCGCAACGTTGCGATCGACCACTACACGTGCGGGATGGGATAGATACCGAGAGTTGAAGGGGGAAGCGAGACGCATTTGCAGACAGAAAAAGAAAGAGGCCGAAATGCGTGAGTCGAAGAGCTTGATAAGCTGGCCGACAGGGGTAATGCTCGAAAATTCTACGAAAAAATGCGGCGGCTTATAGAAGGTTTCAAGACCGGAGCATACTCTTGTAGAACAGAGAGCAGACGTTCCATTACCCGACCATGAAAAAGTTCGAATGTCAATTGCCCGCCTGAAGAACAACAAAGCGGCAGGGGCCGACGGATTGCCGACCGACCTATTCAAACACGGCGGCGAAGAACTGATAAGGAGCATGCATCAGCTTCTTTGTAAAATATGGTCGGACGAAAGCATGCACAACTATTGGAATTTAATGTGCTGTGCCCAATCCATAAAAAGGGAGACCCCACAATCTGCGCCAACTACCGTGGGATTAGTCTCCTCAACATCGCATATAAGATTCTATCGAGCGTATTGTGTGAAAGATTAAAGCCCACCGTCAACAAACTGATTGGACCTTATCAGTGTGGCATAAGACCTGGAAAATCAACAACCGACCAGATATTCACCATGCACCAAATCTTGGAAAAGACTCGTGAAAGGAGAATCGACACACACCACCTCTTCGTCGATTTCAAAGGTGCTTTCGACAGTACGAAAAGGATCTGCCTTTATGCCGCGTCTTAATTTGATATCCCCGCAAAACTAATACGGCTGTGTAAACTGACGTTGAGCAACACGAAAAGCTCCGTCAGGATCGGGAAGGACCTCTCCGAGCCGTTCGATACAAAACAAGGTTTCAGACAAGGCGACTCCCTATCGTGCGACTTCTTCAACCTGCTTCTGGAGAAAGCAGTTCGAGCTGCAGAATTTAATCGAGCAGGTACAATCTTTTATAAGAGTGTACAGCTGCTGGCGCATGCCGATGATATTGATATCATCGGCCTCAACACCCGTTTGCTTTCTCCAGTGAACGAGGCAGTGTACGAGGGCAAGACGAAATGTCTTCTGGCATCAAACAAACAGTCACTGTTGGCAGTCACTGTTGGCAACGTCCGGTGGGTTTTACGTGGGCACCTGCTGATCATAAGGTTCCAAATATATGGAACCCTGCCAAGGACATATTTGTTGACATTCTCCCTAACAACATTCTGTATTAAGAACCACGCATCCTCTATACTGCGTCCTTTCCTGAACCCAAACTGCCTATCCGACCACATACCCCGCGTTAGCTCCTGAAGCCGTTCCACCATGACCCTTTCCAGCACTTTTCCAAGTACTGGAAGGAGACTGATGCCCCGATAAGATCGAGGATCGCTCCTGACCTTATCAGGGGACTTCAGGAGAGGAACAACCCTAGCACTTTTCTACTCGCGTGGAAAGTATCCCTCCCAGAAGCTCTTATTATAAATGGTCTCAAGGTATTCCGGAATGAACTTCCATAAGCTTTTACACATCTCTCCGTTCAAAACATCAAAACCTGGGGACCGCTTAGACCTAACCAGGCCAAAGGCGTACCCCAACTCCCCATCATCTAATGGAGGGACAGGCACCTCTTTTGCTTGAGGTACCTGCACCTTCGACCTAGAAAAGAACGCACCTAACAGAACCCCCGCACACTCTCTCCACGACGACAACAGAGTGTCACCGCTGCGAAAAGAGGTGATATCCTCCCTCCTACGACCCCGGCAGCTCCTATAGACCTGACCCTAGGGGTCGTTCCTATTCTCTCTCACAAAACTCCTCCACTCTTCCTCTTTGCTTTTCACCAGCATCTCCTTATATTCCCTACACGCACAACTAAATTCATACCTAAGCTGGGACAGCCTATCAGAATTGGACCGTTGGGCGCGTTGAAACTTTCGCCTCAAATGCCTGACAGTCCTCCTCTTCAAGGTTAACTCATGCGTCCACCATTTAATTTTACTAACTTTAGAACAGTCATACCTACGAAGAACCCTATCATTAACCCCCCACACAAACTCATAGAGACGAGCAATCTGCTCGTCAACCCCCCACTCCTCAAATTCACTAAGCGGTATACCGGATACCGCTTCCCTAACCGAGAGTCCATATTGGTTCCAATCAGTACCAGTGCTACGCCATTGCCGCAATGGACTCTCATAAGGCAAGGGAGGGGATTGAGGGGTAACCATAATTTGAATCAAATTAAGGTCACTCAATCCCCACCCTCCCTTAACCTCCCATCTAACTCTAAAAGCCCTACTTGCTGCCTCATTCATAAGCGTCACGTCAATGTCACTAACGCCCCCAGGCTCATCAAACGTTTACTATTCACTCGGCTCATTCAAAATGTGGAGGCTTTTAGCCACCACCCATTCGCTTAATGCCTCGCCTCAACTGTGGCTGTGGTATCCAGACGAATGCCGGGATACCTTACTACATCGAGGACGAGGCATTCGCATCCAGCCCTAGGATAAATGGACTGCTACTCGCAAGTAGTAGCAGCTTATCCATGTAGCCCAGGTAGGGCTTTAGGGGCTCGCTATATTTACAATATAAGCTAGCGACGATCATCTTACCGAACTCCCCTTCTATCGCTACCCATATACCTAGTTGTGAAGAATCCACAACTACGCAATCGTAGTGTGGATTATTCACAACTATTGCAGCGTTAGCTCTAAGGTCAGTGAAGACCTTAAAACCCCCAGGAAGACCCCGAACCACACCATTGGTGGCGTAGGGCTCCTGGAATAGAGCAATACTGCACCCAACTCACACATTACTGCATAAGAGCCCTGACAGTTGAGCTGGATAATCCCCTCATCAAGACCACAATATATAGGGCAGACAGCTGACATCATCAGATGCCCAGCTGGTCTACCCTTAAACTCACAGTTGCGACAATGGGGTGGATTGACGCAACTGGCAGCTTTGTGGCCTTCTTGATCGCACCTCCGACAGACATCTGCTTTGGCCCTACACTCATCCACCCAATGATCAAATCAAATGCAACGAAAGCAGGCAGCGACGGGGCTATCCGGTCGCATCCGGAAGTAGAACCACTTTATGTAGCACCGACCTTTCTCCAAGAGGGCGGACATCAACTTGTCCGTACCCTCCAGGACTACGTTGGTGCTACCACAAAGTCCACCTTCGAGGGACGACTGACCATCCTCACGTCAGTCCTCTGGGACGCCGGGCTGAAATCCTGGAGGGTCAGCCGGAGTAGATCCTCCATGAATTCCTCATGGGAGATCTCCGTATGTACCCCTGGACCACCA
>NW_026089623.1:23305040-23363708 GCF_024586455.1 Bactrocera neohumeralis
AAAAATAAAGTCGTGACGACAGGTCATACCAGCGCAGTTCCTTTTGTTTCATTATAATATGATACAGGTATGTCAGGTCTGGTTTGAATCGCACCAATATTTCCCTTAGCCCACATATGTATGTAAGTATACTTAATATAAAGGTTTTCGAACTTCGGGGTGACTTTGTACCGCCAATATCGGCCAATATGTGAGTTATCCCAATGAAAATAAAAGGGCGTGTTTTAATCATAACAGTGCATCTTCGCAGTTCCTTTTGTTTCATTATAATATGATACAGGTATGTCAGGTCTGGTTTGAATCGCACCAATATTTCCCTTAGCCCACATATGTATGTAAGTATACTTAATATAAAGGTTTTCGAACTTCGGGGTGACTTTGTACCGCCAATATCGGCCAATATGTGAGTTATCCCAATGAAAATAAAAGGGCGTGTTTTAATCATAACAGTGCATCTTTGTGCCTAAAAAAGATACATTTGAGCGAAAACTTGGCCTAACCACCATATAACTAATATCAGGATTTTCGAACATCCTGCTGACTTTACACTATATGATTGACTCTTGCAAGTTACAACAGTATGAAATGTTTGGTTGCGCCTGAACTTAGCACTTCCTTACTTGTTAGAATTAATTTAGGAAAATTAAAAGGAATAGTAAAAATTGTTTCTTTGAAAATATTGTTTTTTTTGTTGTTTTGTACTAAAGATACTTTATAAAACGGAAATTAAAGTAAAATATTGTCTTTTTGGACTTGGGATTTTGTTAGGAAAGAAAAACGGCAGTTTTGTTGAAATCGAAACAAGTAAGTAAATTGAGGTAAACTGTTGGTTTTTTTCTTTTATTCTTTAAAAAAAACTACTTAAATTAAATATTTTATGATATTCAGTTCTTATTTATATATTTAAAACAGAAAAAAGTGAAATGTAATATTCGAGTTTTTCACTCAAGCTTACTAATATTTGATTTCAATATAATTAAATAATTATATGTTACTTTCGTCGTTTTCGATTACATCTGGATGACAATCTAACATATCTTCTGAATTTAAATTCATATAAAAGTGTCTATATATTTTATCTACTAGTGGCATTTTGTCTATAAGATCGTTTTTCTTTTTACACAATTGATTACTCACTTAGTTATATTAATGCAGAAATGTCTGCACTCAAAAATGCTTTAAAATGTATTATACTATATCCCTTTGTTAATCTGAACGATTTTATGTCATACCAACTGAATTTATCACCGTTATTATCGAATTTTCTTCAATTTTCGATGCAAATTCAAAATCTAAAATTTTTGATTGACCCATTTCGTCAACCAAAATTTTTTTCTTTACTCTAACCGTTCTTATAAATTGGTATCAGTCACGAATGAGATGGGATCCAGGTAATTGTCTGCTTGTCCGTCTGTCCGTGCGAGCTCTAACTTTAGTAAGAATTTTTCCTATGGATAAAAATATTGAACAAAGAGTTTGTGTGAAATTTTGTGTTTAAAAAGTGTTTCGATGATTGAATTGTTCGTTGAAAGAAGTGTATTTGCTCAAAAGGGGCCTATTTTGAAGGAGCTATAATAAATTTAAATGACTGATAAGTTCTTTGTATTTTATTTCAAATTTCCGGGTACTTATTTGAAAGAATGTAACAGAGCTATTTTATGCTTCTCTTTGTAAAATAACGATTGTTCTTCTCTTCTTCACACCGCTTACGCGATTATAGCCGAGTTAATAACAGCGCACAGTGATCGATTTGAAGTATTTAGGCGGCCAAAAGTCAAAATCTTAAATACGTAGTAGGCACAAAATATTGACGTCTACGTATAGTAAACACTTCCGCGAATTACCCCCCACCTTTTTTTTAAACAACCATACGTCACCGCTTCCATGCAGTTAGACGCAATTTGATCGTTGACTTGATACGTATTTCTATTTGGGTGTCCAAGTTATATCAAATTTCGCAATACGCATGTATGTTTATTTTAAGTTGTGTAGTGAAGTGAAAGTGAAAGTGATTCCCATAGCTCAGGTAAGCTTCTATTAAATAAAGAATAGTTTTAACTTTTATTTTTAACTTTCGTTATATTTTTCGGTAGTTGAACATACCCTCTTTTTCACATAAAAAATGGAATTTTTTTAATTTCAAAAGCAATTTTGTTATGGATGAGGGTTCGTCCGGATCATATTTTTTTGTTTATTGAATACAGTACACATTCAGCTTTTCTATAAAAAAACAAGAGCCGCAGAATCCCGCTTACTCCTTAAAGACAGCAGTTCAAAGTATTTTGTTAAAAAAATTTAAAAAACCATTTTTTTTAATTTTATGTTTTTTTTTCAGTTATGGAGATACCTAGTTCGTCGGGGGTGAAAATAGTGACCCGTAAATGTATGTTTGAGCAAATGCAACTACAAAATTTGCTAAGTATGGATGAGAAATTGGAGTTTTTTCAAAACCACTTGCTATTGTCTTGCGGAGACACTGTGGAAAGAAAAAAGAGCCTTAAGCATAAATTTTCCTACATCAAAAACGAATTTAAACAGAGATGGCTAAAAGCTCATAAAGTTGAGGAAGTTTTTATGAAAAACAACCAGAAGTGGCTGGAAGGCACTTTTGAAATACTAGTGCATTCGCTTAATCAACCAGGTCGTCCGAGCAAATCATTTTCGGATTCGAGTGAACGAAGCAAGAGAAGAAAAACTGAGGGAATTCGATCAAATGTTGATGATGAAATGATTATACATGCCGCACAAGTCATATTGCAAACGAAGGGAAAAAGAATGCCTCAAAGATATACGAAATTCACCAACAAAGGCTAGTAAATATAGAAATGCCTTTTCCAAGACCAATGAAACAATTGCTCCTTTGATCCCGTTCCAAGCACTCAAAATGTTCGTAGAAGCTGACCGAACAAGACGACAATATGAATTATTAAGGGCAACTAACCCAAAGCATTACCCTTGTTACGACCTTTTATTGAAAGCAAAACAAGAATGCTACCCACCAAAGACGGCATTGCGAGTAACGGCTACCTACGCTGAAATTAGTTTACAATGCCTAATGGATCAAACTATTCAACGATTATCAATCTACCTGGAAGAAGTGTTATCAACGCTTGACGAAATTGAAGGAAAGTCATTAACGGTCATTTATAAATGGGGGTGTGACGGGTCACAACAAGCACGGTACAAACAAAAATTCTCGGAAGATGCCGAATCCGATGCTAGTATATTTTTGAGTTCTTTTGTCCCACTTCAAATTATTTGTGGTAAAGAAAACAATAAAGTGTTTTGCAAAAACCCAACACCATCACCACCACGATTTTGCCGCCCCATCAGATTTCGGTATGTGAAATAAACTACAGTTGTTACAAAAGAGGAAATAAGTTATGTGCAAAATGAAATTAAGAACCTCACTCCTACAAAAGTAAATATTGATGGAAAAGAATTTTCTTATAATCACATTTTAAAAATGACCATGATTGATGGCAATGTTTGCAATGCTACCAACACGACCTCAACTAGCCGATGCTATATATGTGGCGCCACTTCCAAAGATTTCAATAATTTAAGCAAAAAGAACGAGATAATGCTCTTGAGTTTGGCATTTCGGTATTGCACGCAAAAATACGTATTTTTGAAAGCATTCTGCATTTGGAATATAAATGGCCCGTGATGAAATATGGAAAGAAAAGGACTGAGGAAGAGAAAACATTAGAAGAAGAAAGGAAAAAGGAAATCCAGGAAAGATTCCGCTTAGAAACTGGGCTGTTGGTGGACATGCCTAAAGCCAATTTTGGTAATACCAATGATGGCAATACGAGTAGGAGATTTTTTGAAAACACAGAATTAGCGGCGGACATAACAGGCATTAACCACGAATTAATACACAAATTTAAAATCTTATTAAAGGCGATTTCAAGTGGACACAAAATAAATACAACAAAATTCGAAGAATACGCCTTCGACACCGCGCAAATGTATGTGGAATTATACGGATGGCATCCCAAGACTCCAACAATGCAGAAATTACTATTACATAGGGCGACCATCATAGATAATGCACTGTTGCCAATCGGCCAGTTGACGGAGGCTGCAGAAGCGCGAAATAAACATTTTCGGTCATACAGACAGAATTTTTCAAGAAAATTTTCAAGGGAAGAATGCAACCGTGATATTTATCAAAGATTGCTTTTTACTTCAGATCCACTCGTAAGTAGTGAAAGATCGTTAAAGAAAACTTCACACAACATTTTTTCCAGTGAAGTTATAGAACTATTTGAACCAGCCGAGCCCCACAGACAATCCAGTATTGAGCACGAAGAAGTCGAGATAGAAACATCTTTAAATAAGACAATTGAATGCAATTTTAATTATTTATGATTTATGAGAATAAAATGTGTTTTTATTATAAAATATATGTTTTTCTTATTTATTTTTTAAAATAAATAGACAGTTTTTTTAAAATACAATCTTTCGAAGCCATTAACGTCCAAAAAGAGTTTTGGCCGCCTAAATATTTCAAATCGACCACTGTGCAGCGCGCCAGTCGTTTCTTCTTTTTGCTACGTAGCGCCAATCGGATATTCCAAGCGTAGGTCTTCCTCCTCCTCTGTTTCCCCGGCGGGTACTGCGTCGAATACTTTCAGAGCTGAAGGGTTTTCATCCATTCGGACAACATGACCTAGCCAGCGTAGCCTCTGTTTTTTAATTCTCTAAACTATGTCAATGGCGTCGTATATCATCATACAGCTCATCGTTCCATCGAATGTGATATTCGCCGTGGCCAACACGCAAAGGACCATAAATCTTTCGCATAATCTTTCTCTCGAAAACTCGCAACGTCGACTCATCAGTTGTTGTCATCGTCCAAGTCTCTGCAACATATAGCAGGACGGGAATTGTAAGTGACTTACAGAGTTTCGTTTTTGATCGTCGAGAGAGGACTTTACTTCTCAATTGCCTACTCAGTCCGAAGTAGCACCTGATGGCAAGAGTTATCCTGCGTTAGATTTTTAGGCTGACATTGTTGGTGGTGTTTATACTGGTTCCAAGGTAGACGAAATTATTTACGACTTCAAAGTTATGAATCAATAAATTCTGTTCTTTTTAAATAGTTGTGTTATGACAAGTATACTTTTATACTAAATATCCGTACATATTTAAAAAATATAGGATAGATAAATGTTGAAGTTTCGGAAAGCAGAATTTTTTTGGTTATTGTTACTGCAAGTTATTGTAATAACGGGGTAAGCATCAAAATACTTTGCTCGTTTCTGTAAAATACAACGGAAAAGAAGGTTTCTTCAGGTGCATAAATTAAATTCCAAAATGGCACAATTCCGATTTCTTTGGCGCCGCGATCTGAAGGTATCGTTGAAAAGAGTAATCCGGTAGACTGCGCTGCGATCGCAGTATCGAATATTCAATATTATTCTATTTTAATTTTAGTTTATCCCGACAGTTGGTGCTGCGATCAAATTGAGAAATATATTTCATAGTTTTGTGTAATTATTGTGTGATTTTAAGTAGTGTGCTAATTAAAATATTATATCAAAATATAATTAGTGTTCGAAGAGTTTTGAAGTGTGCAGAAAAAACTATACATTTTGCGAATTTAGTGCGGAATCGAAGTGAGTGTATTCCCTAATCTACAAATTAATTTGTGTAGCTCATTGATTTCATAACGAATTTTTTATTTTCTATTATTGTTTTTTATTAAAAATTATCCATTTATGAAATATTAAATAAAAAAGCAAAGAAATAAAGTCACACATTTTTTAGCCAAAATTTGTTACAGTAAATCTTTTGAGTTAATTAATTTAAATTTCATCTTCAGTAAGTAACTCATATTCGTTGTGTGTGATTTAACGGTCCATGATCGTCGATTTAATAAATCAGTCGAAAAAAAATTGGCGGATAATATATATATATGTAAATTCAGGGCCGCGCTCATCGTCTTCATGCTAATATCCGTACTTTAAGACAACGAGGGGCACACCAACAAGCGACCAACGCACATATAGAATATAACCAACGGAAAATGCAAGATAATCGAACATTGGCACGAGCATCACTTAAACATCTCACGTTTGAATATCACCCTGAAATAAACTATTCGTCACATCCATTAATCACGATCGGTAGTATGGAAAAAGGTGAATCAGCTGATTTATGTTTTGCATCGGGGAAAATTTGATTGCCACTGCTCAATTTCGGAGCCTTTAAAAACACTTTTAGCGAGAACCATATCTCAATCGAAATTGTTTTTGTAAAAATTTCGTAAATTCAATTCATGCTTCCAATTGACGTAACAAGAATTGTTCATCATGAAGATGGTCGGAATATACATTCAATGTCAAATGTACCTTCGAATAAGTTCATTGCTTCCAATATCTGATGCTGATCCAAAAATTTTATAAATTTATTTTATGGGAAATGAGGAGCAACAATCACATACACGCTAAGCTTACAACCATATAGAACAGATAGAGGAACGAGAAATTGTGGACATTGTGAAAAGGTTAGAAATTTTAGTTTTTCTGCAAAAGCGTCACTGTCAATATAGAGTTTTTCTCCTTCTTTATCAGGTATTCGCGCTTCTCCTATCGAAATTAGTTTTGGTTGTATTTCCTATTTATTATTGTTACATATAAACAATAATATTGTTGCATAATTCGTGCCAATTTTTCCCTATAATTTATATGCGCCCTACTGTCTATTTGTTCAATAATTGGCTCTGATGTACTCTGTTAATAACATCATTATCATGATCATCTTTCAAAATTTGTTCTATTTCATTAGCACTTCGGCTATGCAGTATATTCCCATAAATACTTTCTTTTTTGGCATGTCCTATTCAACTAGAAAGCGTTTATCGCTAGAATAAAATTTTCTTTAGGACGATTACTTTTCATCCATGGACTCTTACTTTTCGTAATTATTAGTCATAAAAACAAGTTTTGAATTTCGTTATTATCTAAGCCATTTACTGACATTGAATAAAGATATCTTCTTCTTCTTAATTGGCGTAGACACCGCTTACGCGATTATAGCCGAGTTAACAACAGCGCGCCAGTCGTTTCTCCTTTTCGCTACGTGGCGCCAATTGGATATTCCAAGCGTAGCCAGGTCCTTCTCCACTTGGTCCTTCCAACGGAGTGGAGGTCTTCCTCTTCCTCTGCTTCCCCCGGTGGGTACAGCGTCGAATACTTTCAGAGCTGGAGTGTTTTCGTCCATTCGGACAACATGACCTAGCCAGCGTAGCCGCTGTCTTTTAATTCGCTGAACTATGTCAATGCCGTCGTATATCTCGTACAGCTCATCGTTCCATCGAATGCGATATTCGCCGTGGCCAACGCGCAAAGGACCATAAATCTTTCGCAGAACTTTTCTCTCGAAAACTCGCAACGTCGACTCATCAGTTGTTGACATCGTCCAAGCCTCTGCACCATATAGCAGGACGGGAATTATGAGCGACTTATAGAGTTTGGCTTTTGTTCGTCGAGAGAGGACTTTACTTTTCAATTGCCTACTCAGTCCGAAGTAGCACCTGTTGGCAAGAGCAATCCTGCGTTGGATTTCCAGGCTGACATTGTTGGTGGTGTTAATACTGGTTCCTAAATAGACGAAATTATCTACAACTTCAAAGTTATGACTGTCAACAGTGACGTGAGTGCCAAGTCGCGAGTGCGACGACTGTTTGTTTGATGACAGGAGATATTTCGTCTTGCCCTCGTTCACTGCCAGACCCATTTGTTTTGCTTCCTTGTCTAGTCTGGAGAAAGCAGAACTAACGGCGCGGGTGTTAAGGCCGATGATATCAATATCATCAGCATACGCCAAAAGCTGTACACTCTTATAAAAGATGGTACCTTCTCTACTAAGTTCTGCAGCTCGAACTATTTTCTCCAGAAGCAGGTTGAAAAAGTCACACGATAGGGAATCGCCTTGTCTGAAACCTCGTTTGGTATCGAACGGCTCGGAGAGGTCCTTCCCGATTCTGACGGAGCTCTTCGTGTTGCTCAGCGTCAGTTTACACAGCCGTATTAGTTTTGCGGGGATACCAAATTCAGACATCGCGGCATAGAGGCAGCTCCTTTTCGTGCTGTCGAAAGCAGCTTTGAAATCGACGAAGAGGTGGTGTGTGTCGATTCTCCTTTCACGGGTCTTTTCCAAGATTTGGCGCATGGTGAATATCTGGTCGGTTGTTGATTTTCCAGGTCTAAAGCCACACTGATAAGGTCCAATCAGTTTGTTGACGGTGGGCTTTAATCTTTCACTCAATACGCTCGATAGAACCTTATATGCGATGTTGAGGAGGCTAATCCCACGGTAGTTGGCGCAGATTGTGGGGTCTCCTTTTTTATGGATTGGGCATAGCACACTTAAATTCCAATCGTTGGGCATGCTTTCGTCCGACCATATTTTACAAAGAAGCTGATGCATGCTCCTTATCAGTTCTTCGCCGCCGTGTTTGAATAGCTCGGCCGGTAATCCATCGGCCCCCGCCGCTTTGTTGTTCTTCAGGCGGGTAATTGCTATTCGAACTTCTTCATGGTCGGGCAATGGGACGTCTGCTCCATCGTCATCGATTGGGGAATCGGGTTCGCCTTCTCCTGGCGTTGTGCATTCACTGCCATTCAACAGGCTGGAGAAGTGTTCCCTCCATAATTTAAGTATGCTCTGGGCATCGGTCACTAGATCACCTTTGGGGGTTCTACAAGAGTATGCTCCGGTCTTGAAACCTTCTGTAAGCCGCCGCATTTTTTCGTAGAATTTTCGAGCATTACCCCTGTCGGCCAGCTTATCTAGCTCTTCATACTCACGCATTTCGGCCTCTTTCTTTTTCTGTCTGCAGATGCGTCTCGCTTCCCTCTTCAATTCTCGGTATCTATCCCATCCCGCACGTGTTGTGGTCGATCGTAACGTTGCGAGGTAGGCAGCCTGTTTTCTCTCCGCTGTGGCGCGGCACTCCTCGTCGTACCAGTTGTTCTTTTGCACTTTCCGAAAACCAAGGGTTTCGGATGCAGCTGTACGTAAGGAGTTTGAAATGCCGTCCCACAGTTCCCTTATACCGAGTTGTTGATGAGTGCTCTCAGAGAGCAGGAGTGCAAGCCGAGTAGAAAATCGTTCGGCAGTCTGTTGTGATTGCAGCTTTTCGACGTGGAACCTTCCTTGTGTTTGTTGGCGTGCGTTTTTTGCTGCACAGAGGCGGGTGCGAATCTTGGCTGCAACAAGATAGTGGTCCGAGTCGATGTTAGGACCTCGGAGCGCACGCACATCTAAAACACTGGAGACGTGTCTTCCGTCTATCACAACATGATCGATCTGGTTGGTAGTTTTTCGATCCGGAGACAGCCAGGTAGCTTGATGAATCTTCTTATGCTGGAATCTAGTACTACAAATAACCATATTTCGGGCCCCGGCGAAGTCGATCAGCCTCAACCCATTTGGGGATGTTACCTCGTGGAGGCTGAATTTACCGACCATATTGCCAAAGATACCTTCTTTGCCCACCCTGGCGTTAAAGTCGCCAAGCACGATTTTGACATCGTGGCGGGGGCATCTCTCATAAGTGCGTTCCAAGCACTCATAAAAGGCATCTTTGGTCACATCGTCCTTCTCATCCGTCGGAGCGTGGGCGCAGATCAGCGATATGTTGAAGAACCTCGCTTTGATGCGGATTGTGGCTAGACGTTCATTCACGGGAGTGAATGATAGTACTCGGCGACGGAGTCTCTCTCCCACCACGAATCCCACACCAAACTTGCGCTCCTTTATATGGCCACTGTAGTAAATGTCACAAGGACCTACTCGTCTTTGTCCTTGTCCCGTCCATCGCATTTCTTGGACGGCGGTGATGTCAGCCTTTATTTTCACGAGGACATCAACCAGCTGGGCAGCGGCACCTTCCCAATTAAGGGACCGGAAATTCCAGGTGCATGCCCTTAAATCGTAGTCCTTATTTCGTTTGCCGTGGTCGTCATCAAAAGGGGGGTCTCTCATCCGAGGCTGGTTGTTACTGTTCATTGGTGTAGGCTTTTTACGTGGCGGGTCCCAAACCCAGCGCACAACCCTATGCAGGGGATGTTTCGCCTTCTCACTTTAGCTCACCTTCGAACGGATGTTCTTAGGCTAACCAGAGGATACTTAGTCAAAGACCGGAAGTCGTGAGCTGCTTGAGTCATATGTAAAAGAATCGTTTCTGGCCACTCCCAAGTGAATGGCGATCAGAGAACTTTCCTCACTTGCGTGAACTTCTACACATGACCCCATCCTCCTGAATAAAGATATTGTTTTGAGCAAATTGGACTTTCGGCAGTTTTTCTTATTTCCGCTTTAACATCGGTACGAAAGAGTGTATATAAATTAACTTCGGTATGTATAGAGTTTCATTATTTATTTCACCCCGTAAATTTTTTATTAATACTTCTTCTTTACTTTCTCCAAAGAATGTTTTTGAAGGTTTTGATCTTAACTTATTTAAAAAGTTTCTATTTCCAGAAACATATTTATGTTTGTTTTGTTTTATTTTTTTTTGTTTTTTGTTTTTCCAATATTTACTTCAGTTGAGTATTCAGGAATTTCTAAAATCCATTTAAAATTTCAGTTTTGTTTTGTTACCAGAATTTCCAACAGATAGATCTGTACAACTTTTTATTTCAATACTCTATTTTATTATTCCATTGCCGGTATTTTCTTCGACTGGCGAATTAGGATTTGAAAAATTAAATCATTTAGAAAATGTATTTTTTTGTATTACATATTTGTTTTTTAAATCATGATTTGAATTGGAATATCAATTTTAGCTTTGATTTTGTTTAAAAAATTAGTTCATATTAAGAGGTCGCTCTTTAAATTTTGAATGTAATAAAATCGTTCTTGAATATAAAATTAATAAATATTATGGATATATTGGATGATGGTCGAACCATGCTTGGTTTTTACCCTCTTCTAATTACTAAGTTATTCTTATTCAAACAATTCCCGGACGTATATAGGAATTAGTTGCAACTAAAATCCTGAAGATTTTCCCAGTTTTCGTATCCAATTTAACGATATAGGACAAATAAGAATTTAGCATAAAAATTGGTTTTCTTCAATATTGTTAATTCGTTGTAACTTTACAACGTTAATCGAGTTGAGTATAGGGTTATTAGTTATATAAATTAGGTTTTTTAATATTATAAAAACCATATTTTTTCATTGGAGCATAGCTCGCTTATTGAGTTCCCAATTACAACTGATTATCAAATCTAATTTTCTTAATGTTAAGCTTGATTTCTAAAACCAGCGCTGCCAATATTTTTTTATAGGAAACAGTTAACATTTAGTTCCCCAGGAATACAAAACAATTGGTCAGCACTTTTGCCAAAAGGTGAATAATTGTTTTGCCATTTATATTGAATTCGCAAATTGTTATATTTTGTTTGGAATAGCTTGTTTGGTGATAACTGCTCTATCCTTAAATGCAAACGTCTTCGTTCTTCGACGCTCTTACATAAAGTCTTAAAAATTTTCAATACCAATTTCATTTGATTTGGTTTCGGTTTCATTAGTAATAATTTAATTTTCTTAACCATTAATATTATTCCAATTATAATTAGAAAATTTTACCATATACATTATGATTCAAAAAAAAAATTTTTTTTTTTCGTTTGGTACTCGGAAAAATAGGTTCCTAGACAACTCTAAGAAAGCCTCTAAAAACATGAGTTTTTAATTGTAACGGGAAGGTCCTCCTACATACAGTTTTCTATTTTTCTTATTATCAGATAGAAAAATTTATATCTTGCTTCCAACTACTTGAAAAAATATCTTGTTCCTTAGATTTTGTAGAAAATTGAATGCTCTACAAAAAAGGTCTATTATCATTTTTTCGTAAACTCAAACGTTTAAAAGATATTAACAGTTAAAGTTTGATTATTTTTGGGAAAATTTTGTATTTCTTATGAATTTTATAACTCAATGAAAAAAAAAATATTATGAATAGGTTTATGGAGAGGCCTTCTTAGAGGTGTCTAGGAACCTATTTTTCAGAGTACCAAACGAAAAAAAAAATTTTTTGTTTGATCCACCTTAATATGCAGTGATGTTTGACGATGAATATCTCGTAAACGCTTAACTTAATCGAAGAATCATTTGAGACCATTTTTATAGAGCAGTAAATTTCCTACAAAACTGTGAGTTTCATCATTCATAATATTTTTTTTTCATCTATGCTAAAAAGTTTGTTTGTTTGTTTGAACGCGCTAATCTCCGAAACTACTGGTTCGAATTGGATGATTCTTTTTGTGTTGGATAGTACATTTAACGAGGAAGGCTATAGGCTATACACAATCACGCTGTGACCAATAGGAATAGGAGGAAGAAACAGTGGTAAATGTGGAAAAAACGGGGAAAATTATTTATCTTTGAGGGCTTCCGTTCCTTGCGCTGCGAAAGCGGTTCAAGATACACAAAAGTTATGTATGAAAGAATTAGTTCTCTTTTCTTCTTCTTCCTCTTAATTGGCGTAGAAACCGCTTAAGCGATTATAGCCGAGTTAACAGCAGCGCGCCAGTCGTTTCTTCTTTTCGCTACGTGGCGCCAATTGGATATTCCAAGCGAAGCCAGGTCCTTCTCCACTTGGTCCTTCCAACGGAGTGGAGGTCTTCCTCTTCCTCTGCTTCCCCCGGCGGGTACTGCGTCGAATATTTTCAGAGCTGGAGTGTTTTCGTCCATCCGGACAACATGACCTAGCCAGCGTAGCCGCTGTCTTTTAATTCGCTGAACTATGTCGATGTCGTCGTATATCTCGTACAGCTCATCGTTCCATCAAATGCGGTATTCGCCGTGGCTAACACGCAAAGGACCATAAATCTTTCGCAGAACTTTTCTCTCGAAAACTCGCAGCGTCGACTCATCCGTTGTTGACATCGTCCAAGACTCTGCACCATACAGCAGGACGGGAATTATGAGTGACTTATAGAGTTTGGTTTTTGTTTGTCGAGAGACGACTTTGCTTCTCAATTGCCTACTCAGTCCGAAGTAGCACCTGTTGGCAAGAGTTATCCTGCGTTGGATTTCAAGGCTGACATTGTTGGTGGTGTTTACGCTGGTTCCAAGATAGACGAAATTATCTACGACTTCAAAGTTATGACTGTCAACAGTGACGTGAGAGCCAAGTCGCGAATGCGACGACTGTTTGTTTGATGACAGGATATATTTCGTCTTGCCCTCGTTCACTGCCAGACCCATTTTCTGTGCTTCCTTGTCCAGCCTGGAAAAAGCAGAACTAACGGCGCGGGTGTTGAGGCCGATGATATCAATATCATCGGCATACGCCAACAGCTGTAAACTCTTATAGAAGATGGTACCTTCTCTATTTAGTTCTGCGGCTCGAACTATTTTCTCCAAAAGCAGGTTGAAAAAGTCGCACGATAGGGAATCGCCTTGTCTGAAACCTCGTTTGGTATCGAACGGCTCGGAGAGGTCCTTCCCGATCCTGACGGAGCTTTTGCTGTTACTCAACGTCAGTTTACACAGCCGTATTAGTTTTGCGGGGATACCAAATTCAGACATCGCGGCATAAAGGCAGCTCCTTTTCGTGCTGTCGAAAGCAGCTTTGAAATCGACGAAGAGGTGGTGTCTGTCGATTCTCCTTTCACGGGTCTTTTCCAAGATTTGGCGCATGGTGAATATCTGGTCGGTTGTTGATTTGCCAGGTCTAAAGCTACACTGATAAGGTCCAATCAGTTTGTTGACGGTGGGCTTTAATCTTTCACACAGTACGCTCGATAGAACCTTATATGCGATGTTGAGGAGGCTAATCCCACGGTAGTTGGCGCAGATTGTGGGGTCTCGTTTTTTATGGATTGGGCATAGCACACTTAAATTCCAATCGTTGGGCATGCTTTCGTCCGACCATATTTTACAAAGAAGCTGATGCATGCACCTTATCAGTTCTTCGCCGCCGTGTTTGAATAGCTCGGCCGGCAATCCGTCGGCTCCTGCCGCTTTGTTGTTCTTCAGGCGGGCAATTGCTATTCGAACTTCTTCATGGTCGGGTAATGGAACGTCTGCTCCATCGTCATCGATTGGGGAATCGGGTTCTCCTTCTCCTGGTGTTGTGCGTTCACTGCCATTCAGCAGGCTGGAGAAGTGTTCCCTCCATAATTTAAGTATGCTTTGGGCATCAGTGACTAGATCACCTTTGGGGGTTCTACAGGAATACGCTCCGGTCTTGAAACCTTCCGTAAGCCGCCGCATTTTTTCGTAGAATTTTCGAGCATTACCCCTGTCGGCCAGCTTATCAAGCTCTTCGTACTCACGCATTTCGGCCTCTTTCTTTTTCTGTCTACAAATGCGTCTCGCTTCCCTCTTCAAGTCTCGGTATCTATCCCATCCCGCACGTGTAGTGGTCGATCGTAACGTTGCGAGGTAGGCAGCCTGTTTTCTATCCGCTGCGACACGGCACTCCTCGTCGTACCAGCTGTTCTTTTGCACTTTCCGAAAACCAATGGTTTCGGTTGCAGCTGTACGTAAGGAGTTTGAAATGCCGTCCCACAGTTCCCTTATACCGAGTTGTTGACGAGTGCTCTCAGGGAACAGGAGTGCAAGCCGAGTAGAAAATCGTTCAGCTGTCTGATGTGATTGCAGCTTCTCGACGTCGAACCTTCCTTGTGTTTGGTGGCGCGCGTTTTTTGCTGCACAGAGGCGGGTGCGAATCTTAGCTGCAACAAGATAGTGGTCCGAGTCGATGTTAGGACCTCGGAGCGCACGCACATCTAAAACACTGGAGACGTGTCTTCCGTCTATCACAACATGATCGATCTGGTTGGTAGTTTTTCGATCCGGAGACAGCCAGGTAGCTTGATGAATCTTCTTATGCTGGAATCTAGTACTACAGATAACCATATTTCGGGCCCCGGCGAAGTCAATCAGCCTCACCCCATTTGGGGATGTTTCGTCGTGGAGGCTGAATTTACCGACCGTAGTGCCAAATATACCTTCTTTGCCCACCCTGGCGTTAAAGTCGCCAAGCACGATTTTGACATCGTGGCGGGGGCAGCTCTCATAAGCGCGCTCCAAGCGCTCATAGAAGGCATCTTTGGTCACATCGTCCTTCTCTTCCGTCGGGGCGTGGGCGCAAATCAGCGATATGTTGAAGAACCTCGCTTTGATGCGGATTGTGGCTAGACGTTCATTCACCGCAGTGAATGATAGTACTCGGCGACGGAGTCTCTCTCCCACCACGAATCCTCCACCAAACTTGCGCTCCTTTATATGGCCACTGTAGTAAATGTCACAAGGACCTACTCGTCTCTGTCCTTGTCCCGTCCATCGCATTTCTTGGACGGCGGTGATGTCAGCCTTTGTCTTTACGAGGACATCAACCAGCTGGGCAGCGGCACCTTCCCAATTAAGGGACCGGACATTCCAGGTGCATGCCCTCAATTCGTAGTCCTTATTTCGTTTGCCATGGTCGTCATCAAAAGGGGGGTCTCTCATCCGAGGCTGGTTGTAGCTCTTCACTGGGGGTGTTTTTTTACGTGGCGGGTCCCAAACCCAGCGCACAACCCTTGTAGGGAATGTTTCGCCTTCTCACTTTAGCTCGCCTTCGAACGGATGTTCTTAGGCTACCCAGAGGATACTTGGTCAAAGACCGGGAGTAGTAAGCTGCTTGAGCCATGTGTAAAAGAATCGTTTCTGGCCACTCCCAAGTGAATGGCGATCAAAGAACTTTCCTCACTTGCGTGAACTTCTACACATGACTCCATCCTAATGATCTAAAAAAAGTCCGTGAGTACCGTTTTTGTGATAACTAATTTGGTCGAAATTATTTGTTACAGTTGTATTAACATAATAATATTAATCTTTATCCAAATAAATGTGCTGTTGGTTAAGAGTATTAAATTCTGAATAAAATTGTCTTTGACGACACTTAATTTCAACGAACAACTTAAAAGATAATATTACAAATAAATAACTCCGAAACAAAATAAACTCGCACTCTGCGCTGCGCTGGCCGGCGGGCGAGAAGCGGTGTTTGCAGGCGCGCCGGAGGGGGTGTAGCTCTACGAGATACCATGCCACTCGCGCGGTCGGCTCCGTACTGAACGGTCGAACGCAGCGCTAATTTGTTTTTGCGATATATTATCATCGTAATAATACTTTTTAAACACATTTTCATTTTGTTGTTGTTTTCTATATAGTAGATATTTTTTTGTTTTAGTATATTACTTTGTTTCTAATAGTTTCACAGTAATTAATCCTTTTTTTGTTTTCATGTAGATTATTAATTAAATAAGTAGGTTAGTTTACCTTATTTTCGTTTTACTGTAATCCTTCTGACATAATATTTAGTTTACGTAAATACCAAGTGCAGGTAAAAATAATTAGGTTCCTGATTATTAATCTTACATTTCTTTTTTCTACATTCTTTTTTATTAATTTTCTACGTTCTTTCTTTGTCACTATAATGTCTAGAAAAAGAACTCAGCTTTCTCGGCAGACTGCTACCGCAAAGCGGCTGCGAGTTTTGCGCAGCAATGAAACTGAGGATGAGAATATGCATAGGTTGGGTACTCAACGAGCAATCAGTGAACAAAACCGTGCTAGGGAATCGGGCGTTGAACGTTCGCAGCGTCTCGCCTCACAAAATTCCCGAACTTTGGCTAGCCGTGATCGGGAATCAAGCGCTGAATGTTCTCAACGTTTGGCCTCACAGAATTCCCGAACTTTGAGTGGCCGCAATCGGGAATTAAGCGCTGAACGATCCCATCGATTAGCACAGCAAAATGCCCGATCAGCAAGGAATAGAACTCGGAGGCAACGAGTTCAGTGCAGTAATTTATTGAATGCTGCGTTTATTTATGATTGCACCTTTGACTATACTGAGCTAAATGATATTGATATTGGTAGAATGGATAAAATATGCAACTTATGCCAAGCAAAAAAATGGGCGGCGGAAGCTCCTGGACTGAGTTGTAGTGGTGGCAAAGTAAATATACCTATAATTCCGTAACTTACATCAGTTTTAAAAGAACTGATATCAGGCTCACATCCATCATCAAAGCATTCCTTAAATCACTCAAGACAATATAATACACTATTTCAGATGACTTCACTTGGTGAAAAAGAAATTCGTGAGGGAAACTTTATGCCTACTTTTAAAGTCCAAGGGCAAGTTTATCATTTGATCGGTGACTTATTTCCAGCTGAAAGGGCACAACCCGAATTGTTGCAAATATATTTTGTTTCCCATGCAGATCAGATATCCTTGCGCTCAAATTTAAACCTTAGCTTGCAAATCGATCTTATCAACGTTCTCCAAACATATCTTCACGATCATAATACGTATATTAAAAGTTTTAAGTACAATCTGGAAAATAGAACGCCCAATGATTTAAAACTTGTTATTCATGCTGATGTGAAACCGCCTAACGAGCACCGAGGTCGGTATAATGCGCCGGTAGTAGATGAGGTAGCTGTTCCTTTAATCGACGAAGACAAAGGTCCCCTAGATATTGTGTTGACTAAGAGAGATGGTCGACTTCAACGAGTTTCTGAAATGCATAGATCTTATGACCCGCTTCAATATCCCTTAATATTTCCCTTTGGAAACGACGGATACTGTATTGATATTCCACAGCAGGATACTACTGCTAGATCTAAAATATTATCATGTATGCAGTTTTATGCATTTAGACTCATGGTGAGAATAAATGACTTTAACAGCACACATTATTTCAAAGGATTATTCAACCAATATTGTGTTGCTATGGCGGCAAAAATGATTTTAGAGAGGCTTGACTTCATCAAAAGAAATCAAAAAAAAATTGAGAGCAGAAGAATACATTCATTTAAGAGATGCCGTCGTAAATGATGGGAATATAAACGCTTCTAATATTGGCCAACACGTTATATTGCCGTCGTCATTTACAGGATCCCCTAGATTCATGAATGAAAAAAGTCAAGATGCTATGACAGATGTCAGGAAATTTGAAAGACCTGATCTCTTCATTACATTTACACCATTACCTAATCAACATTCTTACGACAGACATGACTTGGTTTCTAAAGTATTTCATTTAAAACTCAAGAAAATGATAGACCTACTAACGAAGAAGAATATTTTTGGACCATCGAAAGCCTTTGTTTACGGCGTAGAATGGAAAAAAAGAGGTTTACCTCACGCCCACATTTTATTGGATTCTATAGATGCAATAATATCGGATGAACCTGACAAACAACAAGATCCAATTCTTCATAATATTGTCATAAAAAATATGATACATGGTCCTTCCGGATTTCATAATCCTGCGTCACCATGTATGAAAGAAAACGTTTGTTCTAAAAAGTACCCTAAACATTTTATTTCGGAAACACAAACCGGGGATGACGGTTACCCAACCTACAGGCGCAGGTCTCCAGATAATGGTGGAAACACACCAGTAATTCGTGTCAAAGGTACAGAAATGAGCGTGGATAATCGTTGGGTGGTTCCCTATAATCCAGTGCTTTCGCGAATTTTCAATGCACACATTAACGTAGAGTTTTGTCAATCGGTCAAAGCTATTGAGTACATCTGTGAGTATATTCATAAAGGTTCTGATCAAGCCACATTTTCGTTACAAATGAATAACGATGAAATAGAAAGATACCTAAATGGTCGCTATATAAGTTCCTCGGAAGCGTTCTGGATAATTTTTCAATTTTCTATTCATGAACGTTTTCCGGCAGTAGTTCATTTAGCAGTTCATTTGGAAAATGGACAAAGAGTTTATTTTTATAATAATGAAAGTCTCCAAGATCGTGTTAACAATCCTTCATCAACGACACTTACAGCGTTCTTTGATCTTTGCAGAAACGACGATTTTGCAAAAACCCTTTTATATCACGAAGTTCCTTAGTATTACGTGTGGCAAAGAAATTCATTTTCTAGAAGAAAACGTGGGCAAGATGTTGAAGGATATCCTGGTGTGAAAAAAGACACAACTTTAGGCCGTGTTTACAACATTCATCCAACTCAAACTGAATGTTTTTATTTAAGGATGTTACTGCAATATGTTCGCGGTTTGAACATCTAAGGACCGTGAATGCTGTTATTTTCCAAACTTATCAAGGCGCTTGCAAGGAATTAGGTGTACTGGAAGAAGATGAACATTGGCAAAATACCATGTCCGATGCTGTCATATCCGAGTCATCCTTATATTTTGCCAACCATCTGACCCCCTAGAGTTATGGAAAAATTTCGTAATGCTTTATGTGAAGATATATTAAACAGACTGCGTAATGAGAATCAGGATATGACATTAGCATATAATGATGGACTAATCATAATTGAAGATAAAATTCATGAGATTTGCGACAAATCCCTAACTGATTTTGGACTTCCTGCATCAAAAAGAAATTATTCGCTTTTGGACCCGTTGGAAGTAGCATTGCGAAAACCATATGATATAAATGAATTAAATGAGTATATTATTCAAAATGAACCAAGATTAGTTAATAACCAGGTGACAGCGTATAATGGTGTTCTGCAAAGTGTTCGTTTCAATGAAGGAAGAATTTTTTTTGGATGCTCCCGGTGGGACCGGCAAGACCTTCATTACTAATCTTATATTAGCAAAAGAAGATCTCAGCTAGCCTTAGCAGTAGAGTCGTCAGGTATCGCTGCAACTTTATTTGCAGGTGGACGCACAGCTCATTCCACTTTTAAACTGCCCCTAAGATTTGTTTCTGTTTCTTTAGAGAAAGATAGCGTGTGCTCTATACGTAAAAATGGCCCTTTGGGAAAAGTTTTACAAGATGTCAGTTTAATAATCTGGGACCAATGTACCATGATCCATAGAGCTCATGCCCAGGCTCTAGACAGAACTCTTAGAGATCTTAGAAGCTGTGATAAAATCATGGGTGGGATTACTGTTATGTTTGCTGAGGACTTTCGACAAACTTTACCCGTAATAGTAAGAGGAACTAGAGCAGACATTGTAAAGTCTTGCCTTAAAAGTTCTCCATTATGGAAGTTTGTAAATATTTTAAAATTATCGACAAATATGAGAGCCCATTTGGGGGGAGGTAGTATAACTTTCCCTTCAAAATTACTTTTGGTTGGAGACGGGAAAATACCTAATTTTCAAAATAAAATTGAAATTGACCGCAATTTAGGAGTAAGAGTAGGTAACATTGAGGATTTAAGATCAAAAGTTTACCCTGACATCAGCGAAATAGAAAATAAAGATCAACAATGGATGTGTCAAAGGGCAATATTGGCGGCGAGAAAAAGTAGCGTGGACGAAATTAATGACATAATTTTAAATAAACTTGAAGGAGATATAGTCATATACACATCTATTGATAATGTAATGGATCAAGAAGATGTGGGCCATTACCTACAGGAGTTTCTAAATTCTTTGAACCCAAGTGGCCTTCCTCCACATTCCCTTAAGCTAAAAATAGACGCCCCATTAATTTTACTTAGAAATCTGAAACCACCTAATTTGTGCAACGGGACCCGACTTCAAGTAAAATTTTTTCGCAATAACGTGATCGTTGCAATCGTTTTGACTGGTCCAGCAGTTGATCAAACAGTACTTATACCTCGCATCCCGATGATCCCAAATGATATACCTTTTAATTTTAAAGGATTCAATTTCCTCTTAAGCTATCTTTCGCCGTTACAATTAATAAATCGCAGGGGCAAACATTTAAACAAGAGGGGATCGATTTACGCCAAGACTGCTTTTCACATGGCCAATAATATGTCGCGTTGTTAAGATCAGGTTGCGGAGAAAATCAACATGTTCTTCTGCCACCAGAAAATAAAACAAAAAATATAATTTACGCAGAAGTTCTTTGATAACAGAAATTGACGCGGACGAAGATAAAGACGAAGCCCAAAATCACTATTCCACGTGGACGAAGTCGCGGGCACTGCTAGTTGAGTTATAAAATTCATAAGAAATTAAAAATTTTCCGAAGATAATCAAAGTTTAACTGTTAATATCATTTAAACGTTTGGGTTTACGAAAAAATCCTAAATCTTATACTAGACCTTTTTTGTAGAGCATTCAATTTCCTACAAAATCTAAGGAACAAGATATTTTTTTAATTAGTTGGAAGCGAGATATAAATTTTTCTATCTGATAAAAAAGAAAAAATAGAAAACTGTATGTAGGAGGACATTCCCGTTACAATTAAAAACTCATGTTTGGAGAGGCTTTCATAGAGGTGTCTAGGAACTTACTTTTCCGAGTACCAAATGAAAAAAAAAAAATCTTTTTTTTTGAATCACTCTAATATACATATTTATCTAAAAAAGTACATTATTTTTATTATCATTATTATTTTTTGCATTTAAATGTGTAGTTTAATTTTTTAAACATGTTTATAGATTTTAATATCAATTTCTCTTCTAATTTCTGATATTTTTTCGTTATTAAATTGAAGGTATTAAATATTCCGTTTATTTTTATACTAGTGTTGTCATATTTTATAAAATATGTGCTATCTACTGTTAAACTTTGTTTATATAATTAATGTTACCAATACATATGTTCTTATATGACTTACAATCAGTATATGCATAAACTTTATTTTAAATGAATTTTCTATACTGGCCGTATTAATTAATTAAAGTTTTATAATTTCTTATTTAAATTCTATATTCAAAACTGATGTTACTTAGTTTTATTTATATATTCTATTTATAATATTTTCCAACTTTACTTAGATGTTTATATAAATATGTTGGTTATTGTTTTCTTAAAACATTGTTAATTTTATTAATTAATTTTTTTTAATATATTATTTATTTTATTGGAATAAAGTTTTCGGATAAGCAAAAGAACAGCTGGTACGACGGGAAGTGCCGTGTCGCAGCGGAGAGAAAACAAGCTGCCTACCTCGCAACGTTACGATCGACCACTACACGTGCGGGATGGGATAGATACCGAGAGTTGAAGAGGGAAGCAAGACGCATTTGCAGACAGAAGAAGAAAGAGGCCGAAATGCGTGAGTACGAAGAGCTTGATATGCTGGCCGGCAGGGGTAATGCTCGAAAATTCTACGAAAAAATGCGGCGGCTTACAGAAGGTTTCAAGACCGGAGCATACTCTTGTAGAACCCCCAAAGGTGATCTAGTGACCGATGCCCACAGCATACTTAAATTATGGAGGGAACACTTCTCCAGCCTGCTGAATGGCAGTGAACGCACACCGCCAGGAGAAGGCGAACCCGATTCCTCAATTGATGACGATGGAGCAGACGTTCCATTGCCCGACCATGAAGAAGTTCGAATAGCAATTGCCCGCCTGAAGAACAACAAAGCGGCAGGGGCCGACGGATTACCGGCCGAGCTATTCAAACACGGCGGGGAAGAACTGATAAGGTGCATGCATCAGCTTCTTTGTAAAATATGGTCGGACGAAAGCATGCCCTACGATTGGAATTTAAGTGTGCTATGCCCAATCCATAAAAAAGGAGACCCCACAATCTGCGCCAACTATCGTGGGATTAGCCTCCTCAACATCGCATATAAGGTTATACCGAGCGTATTGTGTGAAAAATTAAAGCCCACCATCAACAAACTGATTGGACCTTATCAGTGTGGCTTCAGACCTGGAAAATCAACAACCGACCAGATATTCACCATGCGCCAAATCTTGGAAAAGACCCGTGAAAGGAGAATCGACACACACCACCTCTTCGTCTATTTCAAAGCTGCTTTCGACAGCACGAAAAGGAGCTGCCTTTATGCCGCGATGTCTGAATTTGGTATCCCCGCAAAACTAATACGGCTGTGTAAACTGACGTTGAGCAACACGAAAAGCTCCGTCAGGATCGGGAAGGACCTCTCCGAGCGGTTCGATACCAAACGAGGTTTCAGACAAGGCGACTCCCTATCGTGCGACTTCTTCAACCTGCTTCTGGAGAAAATAGTTCGAGCTGCAGAACTAAATAGAGAAGGTACCATCTTCTATAAGAGTGTAAATGGGTCTAGCAGTGAACGAGGGCAAAACGAAATATCTCCTGTCATCAAACAAACAGTCGTCGCACTCACGTCACTGTTGACAGTCATAACTTTGAAGTTGTAAATAATTTCGTCTATTTAGGAACCAGCGTTAACACCACCAACAATGTCAGCCTGGAAATCCAACGCAGGATTGCTCTTGCCAACAGGTACTACTTCGGACTGAGTAGGCAATTGAAAAGTAAAGTCCTCTCGACGAACAAAAGCTAAACTCTATAAGTCGCTCATAATTCCCGTCCTGCTGTATGGTGCAGAGGCTTGGGCGGTGACAGCAACTGATGAGTCGACGTTACGAGTTTTCGAGAGAAAAATTCTGTGAAAGGTTTATGGTCCTTTGCGCATTAGCCACGGCGAATATCGCATTCGATGGAACGATGAGGTGTACGAGATATACGACGACATTGACATAGTTCAGCGAATTAAAAGACAGCGGCTACGCTGGCTAGGTCATGTTGTCCGGATGGATGAAAACACTCCAGCTCAGAAAATATTCGACGCAGTACCCGCCGGGGGAAGCAGAGGAAGAGGAAGACCTCCACTCCGTTGGAAGGACCAAGTGGAGAAGGACCTGGCTTCGCTTGGAATATCCAATTGGCGCCACGTAGCGAAAAGAAGAAACGACTGGCGCACTGTTGTTAACTCGGCTATAATCGAGTAAGCAGTTTCTACGCCAATTAAGAAGAAGAAGAAGAAGATACATCTTCAAATTCTCTGCTTGGGCATACATGCCACGTCATCATATGTATGCCGAAAAAGTTGTCAAAAAAGTCTTGCGGTATTTTCGCTAGTTGGCGCTGAAAGCGCGTAGTTCTAGTTTTATTCGTCGCATCATGCTATACCTTTTTGGAAAGCTCATTTCACGCGCTAACACGTGTTTGATTGATTGCCGTTTCTTTTAAGTCGTTCGTGAGTTATAGCGTTGCAAACATGGAGCAAAATAAAGAGAAAATACGGCATATTTTACAGTACTACTACGATAAAGGCAAAAATGCATCTCAAGCCGCCAATAAAATTTGTGCAGTTTATGGACCCGATACAGTTTCCATTTCCACCGCTCCGGAAGGCCTGTCGTCGAAAATTGCGATAAAATCGCAGAATTGGTACCGGCATAGTGGCAGCCGTAGCATCGGTCAAGAGCTGGGCATGAGTCATCAAAAATTCATTTCAATTTCAATAAAAAAAAATTCAATAAACGTAACTACCGCTGGAGAACAAACCGACGACGATATCGTTAAGAATTGTGTCGACAGCTGTTTTGCTGGAAATGGCAGCGAAGATGAGGTACAGATTTCAGAAACAGAAATAAAGATCATTCCAATGAAGCTAGCTTTAAGTGCGTTGGAGACGGTCGATCAGTACTTTGAATACACGACGGTTGTTGATCAAGGAATATTCGACAATATTTATGAGTTAGAGAAAAGCATTCAAAATACTAAAACACAAACCCAAACGAAATTGACGGATTTTTTAAGTGTACATAAGTTCTAAATAAAATAAAATTATATAGTGCATGAATTTTTGATTTGTTTTCGTAAGCATTTCAAAATATGTAAGTATATAGATAATATATATAGATAATATATACATATGTTGTGCATATCTTGTACATAATTTTATCATATATGTATGTATATATTTACAACATTCGTACTTGCTGTGACTTGTTATTGCTGCGTACCTCTATAAGAGAGAAACACCACACATGTACGTGCATTAGCGAGAAACTCGGGTTAGTGAAAAACCTCTTTAAGCGAGAATAAGATTGTGCTCCCTTGAACTCTTGCTTATACAGGTTTGGCTGTATATACCGATCATTCATAAATTATATGCCGAGTCGGTTGCGCATAGAAAATAAACGAATCTGTAGACGTACATTTCTTTACATTGAAATTAACATTATATTTCTCATTTAACACCGAAAATGCAATCGATTGCTATAGCAGAGAACGTATATTTATAGAGAAGGTTCACGATGTCGAGAATTTAGGGAGATTTCAATTTTGGGATATTTACAGTTTTGGATGAGCGTGTTTCGCCACTTAACATCAGGGGACACGAAAATAGCAGAATTGAGCACTTTCAGTGTTAAGGTTGGGTTCCAGCTCTCAAGTAAATGCTCAGGAAAAAAATTCCTTATTTCTTGAGCTGTAGTCAAGTAATTTTGACAGCAGTCACCGACTTAACCTCGTACTGAGCAGTTGAGTTAGCGTCTTTCTCTGAGTTTATAGCTATTCATATAGCTCTCTCTTGGTGTTCTTTTTTTTGCACTACGGTCTGCTTACTTAAGTAACGTGATTAATACTTATTTTAAGTGAGAAATATAATCCAATACTTATATCAGTGTTTTATAATTTTTCCACTATGCCCCCGGCGGGCTTACAGTTCGGGGACAACAGGTGGCCCAAGGTCCCCAACCAAAACGTAAAAAATCGTATCAAAAACTGCAAAATGCTTTTCCTGAAATAAATAAGGTATTCAAAACTGATTACGCTGATTGGGAGAAGTTTCAGACACATTGCGAGATAAATGGCAATAATACCCCAATATCTGACAACCCTAACCAAGAAAGTGCGAGGTTAACAAAAATTATCCGTTCAGCAGCGAATGTTAACATTCCTCATACAAAGCCAACAGCAAGTTCAAAGAGTGTTCCTTGGTGGAATAAAAAAATCGCTGAATTGCGGGCAAAAAAACAGACAGCTTGGTATGAATACAAACGCGCTCGATCACTAGTCAATTTAATGTCTTTCAGGAAAGCCAATGCTCTTTTCCGTCGTTCCGCGAAACAGGCCAAGCGTAAATGTTTTCAGGATTTCACAAGCAAAATAAATCCTTCGTCTAGTCCTAAGTTAATATGGAACGCTTTAAAAACTTTCTGGAGTGCCTAGAAATCTAACCATTCAATGCGTAAAGGGGCCAACAGGTTTGGTAACCAATCCATCCGATATTTCCGAGTTATTTGCAAACCACTATTCTGAAACAAGCTCAGATATTTCATTCAGCACACAGTTTCAAACCTCTAAAACCACCACACTGTCCGACACTTCCTACTCTGTCTCCCCTCTTTCTTTTTCTGCTAAACAAATAGAAACCAGCATTTCACTGTCTGAATTTGAGTTCGTTGCATCTACCGTTAAGGGTAAGTCCCCGGGGCAAGATAAAATTTCTTATCCAATTATCTCAGCCTCAAGCTCCGATTGGTAAAGCTTTATAACAAAATTTTCAATACTGGTGTCTACCCCCATTTTTGGAAAACGTCCTGTGTCATACCAATACTTCTTCTTCTTCTTCTTAATTGGCGTAGACACCGCTTACGCGATTATAGCCGAGTTAACAACAGCGCGTCAGTCGTTTCTTCTTTTCGCTACGTGGCGCCAATTGGATATTCCAAGCGAAGCCAGGTCCTTCTCCACTTGGTCCTTCCAACGGAGTGGAGGTCTTCCTCTTCCTCTGCTTCCCCCGGCGGGTACTGCGTCGAATACTTTCTGAGCTGGAGTGTTTTCATCCATCCGGACAACATGACCTAGCCAGCGTAGCCGCTGTCTTTTAATTCGCTGAACTATGTCAATGTCGTCGTATATCTCGTACACCTCTCGTTCCATCGGATGCGATATTCGCCGTGGCCAATGCGCAAAGGACCATAAATCTTTCGCAGAATTTTTCTCTCGAAAACTCGTAACGTCGACTCATCGGTTGCTGTCATCGCCCAAGCCTCTGCACCATATAGCAGGACGGGAATTATGAGCGACTTATAGAGTTTAGCTTTTGTTCGTCGTGAGAGGACTTTACTTTTCAATTGCCTACTCAGTCCGAAGTAGCACCTGTTGGCAAGAGCAATCCTGCGTTGGATTTCCAGGCTGACATTATTAGTGGTGTTAATGCTGGTTCCTAAATAGACGAAATTATCTACAACTTCAAAGTTATGACTGTCAACAGTGACGTGAGAGCCAAGTCGCGAGTGCGACGACTGTTTGTTTGATGACAGGAGATATTTCGTTTTGCCCTCGTTCACTACCAGACCCATTTTCTGTGCTTCCTTGTCCAGCCTAGAGAAAGCAGAACTAACGGCGCGGGTGTTGAGGCCGATGATATCAATATCGTCGGCATACGCCAGCAGCTGTACACTCTTATAGAAGATGGTACCTTCTCTGTTTAGTTCTGCAGCTCGAACTATTTTCTCCAGAAGCAGGTTGAAGAAGTCGCACGATAGGGAGTCGCCTTGTCTGAAACCTCGTTTGGTATCGAACGGCTCGAAGAGGTCCTTCCCGATCCTGACGGAGCTTTTCGTGTTGTTCAACGTCAGTTTACACAGCCGTATTAGTTTTGCGGGGATACCAAATTCAGACATCGCGGCATAAAGGCAGCTCCTTTTCGTGCTGTCGAAAGCAGCTTTGAAATCGACGAAGAAGTGGTGTGTGTCGATTCTCCTTTCACGGGTCTTTTCCAAGATTTGGCGCATGGTGAATATCTGGTCGGTTGTTGATTTTCCAGGTCTGAAGCCACACTGATAAGGTCCAATCAGTTTGTTGACGCTGGGCTTTAATCTTTCACACAATACGCTCGATAGAACCTTATATGCGATGTTGAGGAGGCTAATCCCACGGTAGTTGGCGCAGATTGTGGGGTCTCCTTTTTTATGGATTGGGCATAGCACACTTAAATTCCAATCGTTTTGCATGCTCTCGTCCGACCATATTTTACAAAGAAGCTGATGCATGCTCCCTATTAGTTCTTCGCCGCCGTGTTTGAATAGCTCGGCCGGTAGTCCGTCGGTAGTCCGTCGGCATACCAATACTTAAACCACACAAATCCTCCGATGAACTTGCTAACTATAGGCCGATTTCCCTGCTTCCATATATGGGCAAAATTTTGGAAAATATCGTGTCTAACCGCTTGATGTGGTATGCTCAGCGAAACAAGTTCATATCACCGAATCAAGTCGCCTACAAAAAAGGTCAAGGCACGTTAGATGCTTTAATCCAACTAGACTACTTCATTACTAACGCTTTGTCCAGCAAAAACCACGTGTCCGTACTATCTCTGGACTTTCACAGAGCTTTCGACAAAATTGGAGCCCATATTATTATTCGACAACTAAGAAAATGGAAAATAGGCCAGAATATGATACGTTTTATTACTAACTTTCTCACAAACAGAAAACTCAAAGTCAACGTAAATGGTTTTCTTTCTTCAACACTCCGCTTTCTAATGGTACGCCGCAAGGCTCACCTCTTTCAGCATTCCTTTTTATCATTGCTTTCGATGATATTAGTAGGATGATAAAAAATTACAAAGGAGTTGAGCACCAGATCTATGCTGACGATGTCCTAATCTACACAAAAGTCTCTGACGTTAATTTAGCTCAATCCTTATTTACTAATATACTCGCCAGAATTGAGACTTGGTCACTGGAGTCTGGTGCTTCACTTTCCTTAGACAAAACACATATCCCTCATGTATGTAGGAAGCAAAATTGCATCGGTTTTTCACTAACCCACAACCAAACTAACATCGAATGTAAAACACAGCTGAAAATACTAGGATTAATTTTTGACTCTAATTATAATTTTAATGCTCACTGTAAATATGTCAGAAACTCGTTAATGTCACGATTAAATATTGTTAAATATCTCTCGTCTAATCATTCATTTATTCATCCGAACACACTAGTCAATGTTGTCAGAGCTTTGCTAACTTCAAAAATAGATTATGGGCTCCCCATCTATGGCAATTGCTCCAAAAGCAGTATCAACCCTTTAAATGCATCTTACCATTGCGCAATACGGCGAAGTCTCCGGGCCTTTCCAACCTCGCCAATAAAAACGATAATGGCTGAATCTGGTTACCAACTATTCAAAATAAAATTATAGATTCTTCGCTTCAAATTCTTGCGAAAACGGCCGAGAACACCAACCCATTACTAAATACAACTATCACGCATGCCACGAAAAAAAGAAAAACTCCAAGAATACAATCGGCTATTTCGAGATGCTTAAGTTTCGCTGCAGAAAATAATATTTTACGTAACGCAACACGCAAATTCACCACTCGACATCCTCCCTGTCTGATCAATGATAAAATACTACAGAATAAGCTTATGTTTTTGTCCAAGCAAAACACACCAAACGAAGTCTTTCAACAAACCTTTGCTGAACTGGAATCTAATTACACAAATAATGGCTGGAAGTTATTGTTTACGGATGACTCCAAGTCCATCGATTCCACTTCGTTAGCAGTTGTCACTGCCACAGGAGAAATTATTTGCAATTGGCTTCTTCCCTCAACGACCTCTGTATTTACCGCTGAAGGATCTGCTATCCTTCATGCAGTTAATTACGCAAAAAAGACTAAAGGAAAGTTCCTCATCTTTACAGACAGCAAATCGTGTATGTCTGCAATAACGTCTCCTTCCAATCGCAATCCCATAATAGAAGTTATCAGAGACGCGGTCATTGGTGCCCCCAGAAAATCCAAGTAATGTGGATCCCTGGCCATGCTGGTATTACAGGCAACCACTTTGCAGACCTCGCTGCGAAAAATGTAGCCAGGACTCCTGCCTTAACATACTACGTCTCATCCAAGCAAGACATTCTTAACCTTATTAAGCACAAAAGGCATCAAAAAAACGCAAGCGAATGGAAAACATTTAAACATCACAACGCGGTCATAAACCCAGCCAGAAATCGTATAATCTACTCGTCAACAGTTCCAAATAGCGCAATGAAGACATATACTCGATTAAGGACCCCTTTGCGATGACACCGCTACTATCAAACACTTACTCACACTCTATCCGACGCTTCACCCAACAGCCCACAACTCTGGCAACATTGATCTCATAAAACTACTAAGTGAACCTTCAGAAAAAAACGTGATGATTGTATATAGATTCTTAAAAACCAACGATTTGTTAAAATATATTTAAGCAACTTACATCTTTATTAACCCTTAGCAATTAGAATTTTTCACCTAGTTATAATTACAAGACGTCTGAAGGCCTCGTAGCCAGTGCTTCGTTTATGTATTTATATAATAAAACTCTTTTTGTTATATGAATTATTATAAAAAAAAAAAAAATAAAAAAATAAAAAAAAAAAATTAATATAATTATAATTAATGTAGATTTGTTAAGTTATTAATTTAAATACATACATATGTACATATGTATATATTTACTTTGGTCATTAGAAGTTTTGATAAAATAATAAAAGACCAAGTCATATGCATGTAATTATGTGTACATGTAAACACATTTTAAAAACCGTACGTATAAAGTTCACATACATACATATATGTAAGTATGTATGTATATGTAATTTTGCGTTCATGTAAACAAATTTGAAAGAATCATTCGCATAATGTTTGTAAATTTGTCAACATACAATTTTTTATATAAATATATACACCTATTGTTTCATACATAAACTCCGTTGTCAGGGACAACCTATGAGCTGTGCCGAAAAAAATAAACGAATGGCCGCCGCTTGTCACCGCTTCCCTTGCCGCTGTACAGCTCCACCAACAAACCAGCGTAAATATGTATGTTTGTGCGTGAGCTTGCATACATATCGACGCAGCTGCATAAAAATATTTCAGAATTACAAAATATTTTTTACATTCTTTGACAAATACAGTCAATCCCGGTTATGTACCACAATCAAAGATACAGATATTTATAGTTAGTTAAAAATAAAAATATGATATGGTACATAAGCGACCGCGGATACAAGTCGTACTTAAAACAATAATTTCTATGTATTTCAAAAAAAAAACAAACCGTGAGATGCAGCAAGATATACTATAGGCTGTTAAGAGTGATGAGGGAGGGATTTGATTTTCATTTAAGCGGAGTACTACTTAACCGGGTTTGACTGTACACAAAAATCAGAAGAATATTGAATATTTTCTTTGAAAAATTTATAGACTTAAAATTCGACAAATAAACTATGTTGTCTATTTTATTATAATATTTTTTAATACTTATATTTGCGGGGTTGTCACATTTTCCTTCTCATACATTTCAGAAATAAATTTAATTTATGAATTTTAGCTTTTGAAATCGTCGCGAAAAGACGCTTGTAGGCAAGGCATGCTCGGGGAGATGGCGTCTGCTTTTATGAATGAATCAAATATGCTTCTTGAAAGTACGTTTGCGTTCATGAATGAAAATTTTGTTGTTGGGAAATTTACTATAAATTTTGACGTCGGCAATTTGGCTGCCATATTGGTTTCTGATGCTTTTTCAAACGATTGTTGTTTTTGTAGAACAATATTTGTCATATCTACATGTGAACGCATGTATGTAAGTATGTATGTTGTGTATGCATTGTTTGTGTGGGAATGTCATACGCACATATTTGCATGTGTACTCATATTTTAAGTATGTATGATGGTTGTTGAGACTATTGTTGTTTTTCAGAAGAATGTTTGTATTTTTGGTTTACATCCGCGGAAGCGCGCGCTTTTTATATTACAGATAAATGATAATATTTTGATTTGAAATTGATTTGTACTTGCATACATACTTATCTGCAGGATAGATGCGTATGAAAGTTTTAAACGATAAGAGGTGTGACTTACATATATTCTTATTGTAATATATTATGTTTTTAGGATATTAAGATGATATTTCATATATATGGCATAAGTATATATGTACATGCATACGAAATCATATAATATTATCAAAGATAAGAAATATTTAAAGAGTAGCTTTTATTTGGACATTAACTACAAATATTACCATGAAAATAGCTTAATTTAATAATAATCTTATCAATTTTGCATGAATTCACAAAATTTCGCAAAATGATATTCATATCAATTGATATGATTGCATGTAAACGTATAAAAATATAAGCAAAAGAGCAACATACATCTGTAATAGCAATGTATATTTCTGAGCATAATTTTCATTCAATGCTCAGCTCTGTTCGCTCAGCACTGCAGTGCACTGTTAAAATTTCTCCTTCTCGGCCAAAAGTGGTGAAATCCACTAATAGGGTTTTTTTAGCTCTTGACAGTTCACACGCTGGTCTGCAATTGAACCTTCTCTATATTAAACATTCTCTGCTATTGAAAACTATTTTGCTGGTTTGGGTTGAAACTGTTGAATTATGATTATCTTTTACTATTTCTTTTCTATATCTTGTGGATAATTTTTTGCCGTATCTTTTATTAATTTTTATGCAAATGGTTTCTCTAGTGCCATAGGTTTTAAATGAATTTCAATTTTTATTGTGAAGAATTAAATCTTGTTCCTGTTTCTGTCTAAGCCTTTGTATGTTATTTCGTCTTGAATATTTGGAATTTTATTGGAACCTGTAATTACTGATATTTTTAAAATTTGTCCACTGCTCGTTTTTCATTTGAAATAAGGCAACGAAGGTCTGTCAGGTCTAGAGATGGTTTTTTTTCATAACTCTGTGTTGTATCATAACGATTGTAGTTGTAGTCATTATTATTTTGGTAGTTGATTGGTATTGATAATTCTGTTCGTTGTAAGGTTCGATGTCTGAATTCACATAAAAGTTTCTTTGGATTTTCGGTGGTGGATGGTTAATCACGGATGTACTAAGTGATCTTTTACCTAAATCTTGGGGTCTTGGTCAGTTTGCGTAATTGATAGCATTGACTTTTAAGCAAACATCTACATCCATTGGTTGAGGTGAATTTGGTGGGCTTGGAGGAAGGTTCTCTTGTTGTTGATTAAACTTATTTAGATTTCGAAAATTATGTTGTTGGTTCATAGGATAGTAGAGATAACGTTCTTGTTTCAAGGATTTGTTTGGGTTGTGGGATATAAGCTAATTCAGGGTGAAATTTAGTTTGAGGAAATTGTTGGTATGAAAGCTATATATATTTTGGTCGAAAACTTTTTGATTGAACGAACTGGTTTTGCGTAAATTATTAATGTTTTTGATTATTGGCATTTTGTGCTCTAAAATTATATTTTTTGATATATAAACAAAGATTTAGGGCTTCGGTGAGACTTTTTGGAATTAAAGATCCAAAAAGTCTAGAGAGATCTTCTGAAAGTCCTCTAATGAAGGTATCTAGTGCTTTTGCACGGTAGTTTTCAGTTACTAAATGAATTACTTCTTCTCCTACTTCTAGACTTTTCTTTCAGGAACTGAACTCTTAAGCGTTCCCTGAGAACTTTCTTAATGAAGGTACCATATCGATTATGCGCATTTCACTCACGTCATTTCTATATCGTTCGTTTATTGTCTGGTCTATAAAGTTAGGACTTGAATTATTGTTTAAGAAGAATTGAATTATGTTTTGTCCTTCTGTCTGTAGGGTTTGAGTCACAATAACTTTATTAAGTAACTAGCAGTGCTCGCGACTTCGTCCACGTGGAATAGTGATTTTGGGCTTCGTCTTTATCTTCGTCCGCGTCAATTTCTGTTATCAAAGAACTTCTGCGTAAATTATATTTTTTGTTTTATTTTCTGGTAGCAGAAGAACAAGTTGATTTTCTCCGCAACCTGATCTTGACAACGCGACATATAATTGGCCATGTGAAAAGCAGTCTTGGCGTAAATCGATCTTCTCTTGTTTAAATGTTTGTCCCTGCGATTTATTAATTGTAACGGCGAAAGATAGCTTAAGAGGAAATTGAATTCTTTTAAAATTAAAAGGTATATCATTTGGGATCATCGGGATGCGAGGTATAAGTACTGTTTTATCAACTGCTGGACCAGTCAAAACGATTGCAACGATCACGTTATTGCGAAAAAATTTGACTTGAAGTCGGGTCCCGTTGCACAAATTAGGTGGTTTCAGATTTCTAAGTAAAATTAATGGGGCGTCTATTTTTAGCTTAAGGGAATGTGGAGGAAGGCCACTTGGGTTCAAAGAATTTAGAAACTCCTGTGGGTAATGGCCCACATCTTCTTGATCCATTACATTATCAATAGATGTGTATATGACTATATCTCCTTCAAGTTTATTTAAAATTATGTCATTAATTTCGTCCACGCTACTGTTTCTCGCCGCCAATATTGCCCTTTGACACATCCATTGTTGATCTTTATTTTCTATTTCGCTGATGTCAGGGTAAACTTTTGATCTTAAATCCTCAATGTTACCTACTCTTACTCCTAAATTGCGGTCAATTTCAATTTTATTTTAAAAATGAGGTATTTTCCCGTCTCCAACCAAAAGTAATTTTGAAGGGAAAGTTATACTACCTCCCCCCAAATGGGCTCTCATATTTGTCGATAATTTTAAAATATTTACAAACTTCCATAATGGAGAACTTTTAAGGCAAGACTCTACAATGTCTGCTCTAGTTCCTCTTACTATTACGGGTAAAGTTTGTCGAAAGTCCTCAGCAAACATAACAGTAATCCCACCCATGATTTTATCACAGCTTCTAAGATCTCTAAGAGTTCTGTCTAGAGCCTGGACATGAGCTCTATGGATCATGGTACATTCGTCCCAGATTATTAAACTGACATCTTGTAAAACTTTTCCCAAAGAGCCATTTTTACGTATAGAGCACACGCTATCTTTCTCTAAAGAAACAGAAACAAATCTTAGGGGCAGTTTAAAAGTGGAATGAGCTGTGCGTCCACCTGCAAATAAAGTTGCAGCGATACCTGACGACTCTACTGCTAAGGCTAGCTGAGATCTTCTTTTGCTAATATAAGATTAGTAATGAAGGTCTTGCCGGTCCCACCGGGAGCATCCAAAAAAATTCTTCCTTCATTGAAACGAACACTTTGCAGAACACCATTATACGCTGTCACCTGGTTATTAACTAATCTTGGTTCATTTTGAATAATATACTCATTTAATTCATTTATATCATATGGTTTTCGCAATGCTACTTCCAACGGGTCCAAAAGCGAATAATTTCTTTTTGATGCAGGAAGTCCAAAATCAGTTAGGGATTTGTCGCAAATCTCATGAATTTTATCTTCAATTATGATTAGTCCATCATTATATGCTAATGTCATATCCTGATTCTCATTACGCAGTCTGTTTAATATATCTTCACATAAAGCATTACGAAATTTTTCCATAACTCTAGGGGGTCAGATGGTTGGCAAAATATAAGGATGACTCGGATATGACAGCATCGGACATGGTATTTTGCCAATGTTCATCTTCTTCCAGTACACCTAATTCCTTGCAAGCGCCTTGATAAGTTTGGAAAATAACAGCATTCACGGTCCTTAGATGTTCAAACCGCGAACATATTGCAGTAACATCCTTAAATAAAAACATTCAGTTTGAGTTGGATGAATGTTGTAAACACGGCCTAAAGTTGTGTCTTTTTTCACACCGGGATATCCTTCAACATCTTGCCCACGTTTTCTTCTAGAAAATGAATTTCTTTGCCACACGTAATACTGAGGAACTTCGTGATATAAAAGGGTTTTTGCAAAATCGTCGTTGCTGCAAAGAACGCTGTAAGTGTCGTTGATGAAGGATTGTTAACACGATCTTGGAGATTTTCATTATTATAAAAATAAACTCTTGGTCCATTTTCCAAATGAACTGCTAAATGAACTACTGCCGGAAAACGTTCATGAATAGAAAATTGAAAAATTCTCCAGAACGCTTCCGAGGAACTTATATAGCGACCATTTAGGTATCTTTCTATTTCATCGTTATTCATTTGTAACGAAAATGTGGCTTGATCAGAACCTTTATGAATATACTCACAGATGTACTTAATAGCTTTGACCGATTGACAAAACTCTACGTTAATGTGTGCATTGAAAATTCGTGAAAGCACTGGATTATAGGGAACCACCCAACGATTATCCACGCTCATTTCTGTACCTTTGACACGAATTACTGGTGTGTTTCCACCATTATCTGGAGACCTGCGCCTGTAGGTTGGGTAACCGTCATCCCCGGTTTGTGTTTCCGAAATAAAATGTTTAAGGTACTTTTTAGAACAAACGTTTTCTTTCATACATGGTGACGCAGGATTATGAAATCCGCAAGGACCATGTATCATATTTTTTATGACAATATTATGAAGAATTGGATCTTGTTGTTTGTCAGGTTCATCCGATATTATTGCATCTATAGAATCCAATAAAATGTGGGCTTGAGGTAAACCTCTTTTTTTTCATTCTACGCTGTAAACAAAGGCTTTCGATGGTCCAAAAATATTCTTCTTCGTTAGTAGGTCTATCATTTTCTTGAGTTTTAAATGAAATACTTTAGAAACCAAATCATGTCTGTCGTAAGAATGTTGATTATGTAATAACTCAATTTTTATTTCCGGCCATTCTGAGTTACATGTAAATGTAATGAAGAGATCAGGTCTTTCAAATTTCCTGATATCTGTCATAGCATCTTGCCTTTTTTCATTCATGAAACTGGGGGATCCTGTAAATGACGACGGCAATATAACGTGCTGGCCAATATTAGAAGCGTTTATATTCCCATCATTTACGACGGCATCTCTTAAATGAATGTATTCTTCTGCTCTCAATTTTTATACTCTCGCAACAATGTTGCTAAGGAGTCCGTCCGTCTGTCCGTCCTTCCGTGCAAGCTGTAACTTGAGTAAAAATTGAGATATCATGATGAAACTTGGTACACGTATTCCTTGGCTCCATAAGAAGGTTAAGTTCGAAGATGGGCAAAATCGGCCAACTGCCACGCCCACAAAATGGCGGAAACCGAAAACCTATAAAGTGTCTTAACTAAGCCATAAATGAAGATAATAAAGTGAAATTTGGCACAAGGGATCGCATTAGGGAGGGGCCTATTTGGACGTAATTTTTTTTGGAAAAGTGGGCGTGGCCCCGCCCCCTACTAAGTTTTTTAGGATAATAACCACGCCCACCTCCCATACAAAGGTTTTGTTGAAAATCACTAAAAGTGCGTTAACGGACTAACAAAAAACGTCAGAAACACTAAATTTTACGGAAGAAATTGCAGAAGGAAGCTGCACCCAGGCTTTTTTTAAAAATTGAAAATGGGCGTGGCCTCGCCCACTTATGGACCAAAAACCATATCTCAGGAACTACTAGACCGATTTCAATGAAATGATATGAATTATATAATATTTTCTTAACACCCTGATGACATGTACGAAATATAGGTGAAATCGGTTAACAACCACGCCTTCTTCCAATATAACGCTATTTTGAATTCCATCTGATGCCTTCTCTGTATAATATATAGTACATTAGGAACCACTGATGATAGCGGAATAAAACTTTACAAAAATACGGTATTTGAAAAATATATAAATGACGTATAATGAAATCTCGATTACCACTTTATCATGCGAGAGTATAAAATGTTCGGTGACACCCGAACTTAGCCCTTCCTTACTTGCTTTTGATTTCTTTTGATGAAGTCAAGCCTCTCTGAAATCATTTTTGCCGCCATAGCAACACAATATTGGTTGAATAATCCTTTGAAATAATGTATGCTGTTAAAGTCATTATTCTCACCATGAGTCTAAATGCATAAAACTGCATACATGATACTGTTTTAGATCTAGCAGTAGTATCCTGCTGTGGAATATTAATACAGTATCCGTCGTTTCCAAAGGGAAATATTAAGGGATATTGAAGCGGGTCATAAGATCTATGAATTTCAGAAACTCGTTGAAGTCGACCATCTCTCTCAGTCAACACAATATCTCGATGCTCGTTAGGCGGTTTCACATCAGCATGAATAATAAGTTTTAAATCATTGGGCGTTCTTTTTTCCAGATTGTACTTAAAACTTTTAATATACGTATTATGATCGTGAAGATATGTTTGGAGAACGTCGATAAGATCGATTTGCAAGCTAAGGTATAAATTTGAACGCAAGGATATCTGATCTGCATGGGAAACAAAATATATTTGCAACAATTCGGGTTGTGCCCTTTCAGCTGGAAATATGTCACCGATCAAATGATAAACTTGCCCTTGGACTTTAAAAGTGGGCATAAAGTCTCCTTCACGAATTTCTTTGGCACCAAATGCAGTCATCTGAAATAGTGTATTATATTGTCTTGAGTGATTTGAGGAATGCTTTGATGATGGATGTGAGCCTGATATCAGTTCTTTTAAAACTGATGTAGGTTACGGAATTATAGGTATATTTACTTTGCCACCACTACAACTCAGTCCAGGAGCTTCCGCCGCCCATTTTTTTGCTTGGCATAAGTTGCAAATTTTATCCATTCTACCAATATCAATATCATTTAGCTCAGTATAGTCAAAGGTGCAATCATAAATAAGCGCAGCATTCAATAAATTACTGCACTGAACTCGTTGCCTGCGAGTTCTATTCCTTGCTGATCGGGCATTTTGCTGTGCTAATCGATGGGATCGTTCAGCGCTTGATTCCCGATTGCGGCCACTCAAAGTTCGGGAATTCTGTGAGGCCAAACGTTGAGAACATTCAGCGCTTGATTCCCGATCACGGCTAGCCAAAGTTCGGGAATTTTGTGAGGCGAGACGCTGCGAACGTTCAACGCCCGATTCCCTAGCACGGTTTTGTTCACTGATTGCTCGTTGAGTACCCAACCTATGCATATTCTCATCCTCAGTTTCATTGCTGCGCAAAACTCGCAGCCGCTTTGCGGTAGCAGTCTGCCGAGAAAGCTGAGTTCTTTTTCTAGACATTATAGTGACAAAGAAAGAACGTAGAAAATTAATAAAAAAGAATGTAGAAAAAAGAAATGTAAGATTAATAATCAGGAACCTAATTATTTTTACCTGCACTTCGTATTTACGTAAACTAAATATTATGTCAAAAGGATTACAGTAAAACGAAAATAAGGTAAACTAACCTACTTATTTAATTAATAATCTACATGAAAACAAAAAAAGGATTAATTACTGTGAAACTATTAGAAACAAAGTAATATACTAAAACAAAAAAATATCTACTATATAGAAAACAACTACAAAATGAAAATGTGTTGAAAAAGTATTATTACGATGATAATATATCGCAAAAACAAATTAGCGCTGCGTTCGACCGTTCAGTACGGAGCCGACCGCGCGAGTGAGTGGCATGGTATCTCGTAGAGCTACACCCCCCTCCGGCGCGCCCGCAAACACCGCTTCTCGCCCGCCGGCCAGCGCAGCGCAGAGTGCGAGTTTATTTTGTTTCGGAGTTATTTATTTGTAATATTATCTTTTAAGTTGTTCGTTGAAATTAAGTGTCGTTAAAGACAATTTTATTCAGAATTAAATACTCTTAACCAACAGCACATTTATTTGGATAAAGATTAATATTATTATGTTAATACAACTCTAACAAATAATTTCGACCAAATTAGTTATCACAAAAACGGTACTCACGGACTTTTTTTAGATCATTAAAAGAGAACTAATTCTGTCATACAAATAATTTTCCCCGTTTTTTCCACATTTACCACTGTTTCTTCCTCCTATTCCTATTGGTCATTGTGTATAGCCTATAGCCTTCCTCGATAAATGGACAATCCAACACAAAAAGAATTATTCAATTCGAGCCAGTAGTTTCGGAGATTAGCGCGTTCAAACAAACAAACAAACTTTTCACCTTTATAATATTAGTATAGATTTAATGGTAGAGATATGTGGGGAGCAGGATTATAAGTGGATGGTTGAATTGGTGTAGGAGTTGGCGGGGAAGAAGTAATAAAGAGCATGCATCAACTTCTTTATGGATAATGGCTGGACGAAAGCAGGCCTGACGATTGGAGTTTAAGTGTGCTTTGCCCAATACGCATAAAGGGAGACCCCACAATCTGCGCCAACTACCGTGGGATTAGCCTCCTCAACATCGCGTAGTGTGTGAAAGATTAAAGCCCACCGTGAACAAATGGATTGCTCTTTAAAATGGCTTTAGACTTGGCAAATTAACCATGCGCCATATCTTGGAAAAGACCAGTGAAAAGAGAATCGACACGCACCACTTCTTCGTCGTTTTCAAAGCTGCTTTTGACAGCTCGAAAATGAGTTGCCGCATTGTCTAAATTTAATATCCGCGCAAAACTAATACGGCTGTGTAACCTGACGTTGAGCAACACCAAAGCTCCGTCAGGATCGGGAAGGAGCTCTCTGAGCCGTTCGATACAAAACGAGGTTTCATACATGGCGACTCCATTTTCACGTCCCTTTCGTGTGACTTCTTCAACCTACTTTTGGAGAAAATAATTTGAGCTGCAGAGCTAAACAGAGAAGGTCCCATCCTTTATAAGAGTGTTCAGCTGCTGGCGTATGCTGATGATATTGATATCATTCGCCTAAACAACCGCGCCGTTAGTTCCCGCGACTAGGCACGCACGTCACTATTAACAGTCATAATTTCGAAGTTGTAGATAATTTCGTCTATCTTGGAACCAGCATCTACACCAACAACAAATCCAACGCAGAATAATTCTTGCCAACAGGTGCTACTTCGGACAAAGTATGCAATTTTGAAGTAAAGTCCTCTCTCGACGAACAAAAGCAAAACTCTATAAGTCACTCATTATTCCCTTAAAGTTCTTTGAACGATTTATGGCCCCGCTCACCCCGTATACTGGTAAAAATTACTAAAAATGTGATAAATCATTAACTAAATACGCGGGAGATATGAAATTTAACACTCGAGATGTTATGAAAGCGCTTAATAGGAGGCGGGATAAAAACTGAATAATCGACGTGGCAAAGACCACTTTTAAGTGAAATTGCATAACTCTGGAATGTAAGCACGGCTACTTTCCACTAACACAACTTTAATTCCATATGATTCTTTCATTTCCAGTGTACAAAACAAGAAGCAATCAATATAACGGAATACAAGTTTTTAAAACTAAAACCTTTAGGATATGCCACTTTCTAACCAAAAATTGTTCAGATCTCAAAAAAACTGTTCAATGTGTGAGATATACAATTTAAATTTAGGGATAATATTTCTCTGACAATGAGTTGTCTGTGTGTCAAAACTGGATCGGGTCAATACTTCCCTTAGCTCTCATATACCGATTACAACCATTTTCGAATTCCAGCTTACTTTATACCGCATGTATCGGCTAACATGAGAGATATCTCATTGAAAATGAGCGAGCGTGTTTTAATCATATCAGTGTACCTTTGTTATACTTAGTTTCTTAGGAACTTGACCTAGTCCCCTTATAACAAACAAATAAAATTTGAGACTCTTTTCTCCATATGATCGGTGATGGTATGTGAGGGCGCGATATCATGCAAATAAGTTTATTAAACACAAAAGTTAAAATCAAAAACGGGCGCTGTATAATACAAATACGTTTAAGAAATACCAAAATTATATATTGTAAATCAACAACTAAAGAGGAAGTCAGCAATTTAACAGCGCGGGACATATACATATTAACACGGGAACAAAAAGGGAACGAAAAAGGGTATAAGTAGAGAGACCCAAAACCCTTGGCGGAAAATACAGTGAGTCCGTTCCATATACTACCCGTGATCAAATTGAAAGGTGAATTTTTAATTTAAACTTCGCATGTTTTTCGAATCGGCTAATTTTTTCTGTAAATTGGTAATACTGTTAGTGACATCTATGACAAATTTCACGTCAAAATATTCATTAGTATTTGAGATTCTCGTTTTTTGTGAGCTTCTAAAAGTGAATTATTCGATTTTTACTGAATTCTGATTGAACAAAGAAGTACGAAAATGCACCATCTAATACTGCATTGGTTATTTGTGATCATTTCGCCACATTTTCAACTAATATCGTGCCGCAACCACCGCATTGGCCTGATTTACCACGTGTAAATTCTGGCTATTCAGAAAATTTACATGACCACTACGAGAACACCCTTTTCACTCAATTGAGGATATAAAAGCTGAATCGAATAAGGCTCTGATGGCCATCACGACGGTGGATTTTTCCATGTGCTATGATAACTGGAAAATTCGTTGGCGTAAGTGTATTGCAGCAGAAGGGATTACTTTCACTGGTAAACAAAAATTCACTTGCTTTTTGTGACCGAGCAAAGTGTTTATTATGTAAAAATTGCCACAAATACAGAAAATAGCTACAGATTTCTTCTATCACCAATATCATCACCAATTTATTAGGTTGTAATATATCTTCCTTACTTTTTTTGCTCTTTATTTAATGCTTTATAAAAAGTGTTACAGTGATCAGATTTAGTTCAACCTCTGGATTTGCCAAGCTAAAACAGTATAAGAATAAGATAACCTTGCTCCCTCCCCATATAACGGTACTGTTAAAAACTACTAAAATCGCAATAAATCAATAACTAAATACGACAGAGCCACTTAATTTTACCTCGGAGATGGTATTAGAGGGCTTCATGGGAGCTGGTGTGAAATATTTCGGGACACGACTAACCGTTTTTGACAAAACTTAATACGTATAATTCTTCTCATATTCCTATATCACGTTATTAAATCGGACCAAAACGGACAGCAGCCATGTCTACTTCTCACAAGCATAAATTGATTCCACTTTATTCTTCCACTTTCCAGTACAAAAATCAAGAAGCAATCAATATAACGTTATAAAACTGTGCGCGAATAATGCCCTTAGTGTGAGCCACCTTATGACCAAAAATTGATTAAATCCAAAAAAAATTCAAACTCTTAGGTATCAAATATTTGGATACCTACAGTTGACATTTGATTAAAAATATCAGTCAAATTAAGGGATAATGCTTCTCTGGCAATGGTATGTCTATATGTCAAAAACATCGCATTCCCTGGAACGATGAGTTGTATGAGATATACGACAACATTGACATAGTTCAGCGAATTAGAAGACAGCGACTGGAAAATCAAAAAAATTTCTAAGCTTTACCACCTTGTTGGCAGGAAATCCTCTCTATCAGTTCAAAACAAACTGCTAGTATATAATCAAGTCCTAATGCCAGTTTTGGCCTACTTAGCCCAACTATGGGGTTGCTCAAGTCAAAGCTGTATTTTCAGCATTTAGCGCTTTCAAAGTCAGGTACTAATGACTTTAGTTAATGCTATTTGGTTCGTTAGATCTGGTGACTTGCGCCGTGATCTGAACGTGAATTCAGTGGTAAATGAAATCTCAAAAATAGCAAAGTCTCACGAACTGAGGCTCAGACAGCACGCTAATGAGGAAGCCTTTAGGCTCCTCGAAACCGCTGGGTGAGAAATCCGGTTGAAAAGCACGAAGCCTGCCTAGTAAGACAACAGAAACAGCAAATGTACAAGGTGTTTCCAAAGTAAACAGGACTTAAAAACAAAAAAACCAAAAACAGAGGGTTTTTTGGCAAAATCAATTTACTTCATTCAAAATAATCTCTTTCTGCTTCAGTACAGCTTTTTGCATGTCGAACGAGTGTTTTAGCTCGTTGGCCGGTATGGCCGTCAGTATGCCGGTGCAAGCCCTTTGAATGGCCTCTACGTCTGCATAACGCTTTCCTTTCATGGAAAAATGCATTCTTCCGTAAAGGAAGAAGTCGCACGACGCCATATCAGGTGAATGCTAGGAGTGGTTAATGGTTAAAATATGATTTTTGGTCAAATAATCGTTCTTCGAATGTTGGATTCTCATCAATTTTTGGTCGTCAGTCAATTTGTGCGGAACAAATCGTGCACACACCCTTCCTAAGCCCAAATGTTCCGTCTTAATGCTATAAATCGATGTTTTGGAGATGTTCAATTACATTTCCATGAATTTCAATGATGATTTCGTCTGATTTTTGATGAATACACGCACAGCTTTGATGGAATTTCTGGTGATCACGGATTTTGATTGGCCCACATGTCGATCGTCATACCACTCGTGCACACTCCTACGGGATAGGCAATCATCGCAATAAACTTGTTTCATCAATTGAAACGTTTCGGTAAAAGTTTTAACAATTTAAAAACAAAATTTAATGTAGGCTCTTTGTTCGAAGCTCATTTCCGCACCGATAACACAAACATATTGACACTTAAAAGGCAATAACTTCACTTTCAATCAATGAAATGTCTTGAAATTCTATAGATGCTAGATTCAAAAAGTCCTGTTTACTTTAGAACGTAAATTGCATTTCTTATTGTTTAGCGTTTATGTATTTCTCCTAATTAGTAATAAAGAGGCTTTAATGTTTAAATACAAAAAAAAAACGGAAGACACCTACTACGCTTGCTAGGTCATTATGAAAGTATTCGACGCAATACCCACCGGTGGGAAGCAGAGAAAGAGGAAGAACAGGTGGAGAAGGACATGGCTTCGCTTGGAATTTTCAATTGGCGTCATATTGCGAAAAGAAGAAACGAATGGCGCGTTGTTGTAAACTCGGCTATAACCGCGTAAGCGGTGTCTACGCCAGTCAAAAAGAAGAGGAACTAATGTTAATTTCAGGTTTATTGAATACAGACTGTAATATTTAATGTATGCAATAGAAACATTGTACTGGCAACGTAAGGTTCACGAATGATCCTAAAGTAATAAACATATATGATTTAGTTGTATTATGCCTTTGAGAACACTTATGATTAAGATATGTGTACAGGCGTTATGTACAGTACATTGGTATTAAGATATGTGTGTGTACAATACAACTCTACATATGGTACATACATGAATTGAGATAAGGAATTCAATAAATAAAGAAACTCTGGGCAACTTGAGCTTGATACTATCTAATAAGTGAAAATGAACCCCTCGTATTATTATTTATTCGCACTGACATACAAATTAGATTTGCAAATCATTATATGGACTACACCGACACCTAAAATGCAAAATAAAGTATCATCAAAAAATTCGAAATTGAGTATCTTATTGATTATAATTCACTACTTCAAATTCCATACATAATATTACATATGTCCAACATAAGTGTTCTCAAAGGCATAATACAACTAAATCATACATGTGTATATGTTTATTACTTTAGGATCATTCGTGAACCTTACGTTGCCAGTACAATGTTTCTATTGCATACATTAAATATTACAGTCTGTACTCAATAAACCTGAAATTAACATTAGTTCCTCTTCTTTTTGACTGGCGTAGACATCGCTTACGCGGTCATAGCCGAGTTTACAACAACGCGCCATTCGTTTCTTCTTTTCGCTATATGGCGCCAATTGAAAATTCCAAGCGAAGCCATGTCTTTCTCCACCTGTTCTTCCTCTTTCTCTGCTTCCCACCGGCGGGTATTGCGTCGAATACTTTCAGAGCTGGAGCGTTTTTGCCCTTTCGGACGTAATGACCCAGCAAGCATAGTAGGTGTCTTCCGTTCTTTTTTGTATTTAAATATTAAAGCCTCTTTATTATTAATCAGGAGAAATACATAAACGCTAAACAATAATAAATGCAAGGTGCGTTCTAAATTAAACAGGACTTTTTGAATCTATCATCTATAGAATTTCATGACATTTCATAGATTGAAAGAGAAGTTATTGCCTTTTAAGTGTCAATATGTTTGTGTTATCGGTGCGGAAATGAGCTTCGAACAAAGAGCCTACATTAAATTTTGTTTTAAAAATAGTAAAACTTTTACCGAAACGTTTCAATTGATGAAACAAGTTTAGGGCGATGATTGCCTACCACGTAGGAGTGTGCACGAGTGGTTTGACGATCGACATGTGGGCTAATCAATATCCGTGATCACCGGAAATTCCATCGAAGCTGGAAGGGAATTCTATCGAGACGTTCGTGGGTACGGTCAACAGTAAAGTGTGCTCTTCAATTTCTTGTAATATACGTGAAATACCGGCTGGGGAAATTCGCAAGCAGATTCACCGGAGGACCTTAACATCGTTGGCACCACGCGGTATATCGGTTTTCTCGAAATTTCTACAAAAATAGTTGAAAACATAAGTGATTTATCATATAACTTTTGGAAATTTAAAACAATAACAAAAAATAATACCAAATTAAAACACTCAATTAATTTTCGCGCAAAAATTCTCCTCCGAACATCTTAAGTGGGTATCAGCTGTTTCTGTCGCACGGCAAACCAGCTGTCTACGCAGAGTTGTAGGGGGCCAGGAACACTACATTATCTGCACGTGCAGTCGGTAAAGCAGTTGGTAAGGCAGTTTCTTTTACTTAACGTAACCACGATTAAAAAAGATCGTGATGGACACCCTAAACTCCGCCTCCCGGTGGGGGTAAACAATGTAACCAAATAGGTATGTTGCTCGAACGCATTAAAAAAATAGAAACGTTGAATAATGAATTGAAACACGAAAATGCGGCACTTAAACTTCAAAATGAAGACTTGAAGAAATCGCTAACCAAGTATGCTAATGAAACGTCTTCTTCTCCATCAAAATCGACCTTTGCAGCCGAAACTGACGAAGAAGAGCTTGAAAAAGAAACAAATTGGCTATTAAAAAAGAAAAAAGTAGGGAAAGTAAGAAACGCAAAGCAGATTCTTCACCGGATGTAACATTGAAGTCTCCGATTCCGGATGGAACAGCAGAAGATAAAACAGATACAAAAGTAAGCCATCGCCCTCCGCCAATTATAATATCGGAAAATTTTAACCAACCCTTGATGCGTTCCTTGATTAACGCAGATGTAAAAAAATCTTACACACTCAAGCTCACTGGCCCAAGTTCCTGTAAAGTAAATCTTTCAGATAGTTCCGACTACAGAATACTTACAAGGAAATTAAACGACTCGAAAATTCCTTGGTACTCGTACGAAGACAAACAATCGCGTGGTATACGCGTAATGGTAAAAGACCTTCATCACTCATGTGAGCCTGAAAGTATTATCACAGACCTTCAAAAGCAAGGGTTTAAAGTTACGAAAGTCTTAAACAAACTTCATTATAAAACAAAAAACCCGTTAAATATGTTTATTGTATGTTTTGAACCTACAGAGAATATTAAGAAAATTTACGAAATCAAATATATTCTAAATTCTGTCGTTGAACTCGAGCCCATCAAGCCCTCGAATCTTGTGCCGCAGTGTAAATCCTGTCAGGCGTTCGGTCACACTAGAAACTATTGTTGTAAGCCACCGCGGTGGGTAAAGTGCGCCGGAAATCATTCAACACTAAGCTGTACAAAACCTGCCGAACTACCGCCAAAATGCTGTAACTGTAGTCAAAATCACCCTGCGAATTATAGGGGATGTGAAGTGGCAAAGCAACTTCAAAAAATTAAAAACGCGACTGGGAAAAATAAAGAGCATAAATATGAACCAAAACGCTTAAGCACAACCACTTCCACTGCTCCTCAGGAAGAAGACACTAATGTAAATCATCAATCTGGAAAGCCCTCATTTGCCAGCATAACTAAAGGTGCTAATAAAGCTCAACAACATCTGTCTGAAAATCATACAAATACGAATGCCACTGGTGATATTATTGGTAATTTTTCGTTAATTCTCAACAAGCTTAATAAGCTAGAAGAGCAAAATAGACTTACCCACGAACGTCTTACTAAACTAGAGAGACAGCACAGTGAAAATAAGGCGCAAAAATGAAGCCGATGAAAATTATGACCTGGAATGCAAATGGCCTGCTCAAACGTAGTAAAGAAATAGAGACATTACTCCATGTTGAAAAAATTGATATTTGTCTTATATCAGAAACTCATTTCACAAATGAGACTCTTGTTAGATTCAAAAACTACAAGACGTATTGCTCGAACCACCCAAATAACAATGCGAGAGGGGGGAGTGCCATAATTATCAGAGATAATATTCCCCACTACGAAGAAATTAATATAAGTATCCCAGAATTCCAATCTTTCTAATAGACATACGGATTGGGAGTATTTCAAAGTGATGCTCGACAAAAATATTGATTTTGAAGCAAATATAACAACCCAAGATATCTTAGAAGATGAAGTTCATACATTTACGAAAGCTATTCAGGAATCGGCTTGGAAAAGTACTCCTGTTCCTAAACAAAAAAAATTTTATATTAAATATCCATCGGACATTTTAGATCTCATAAAGAAAAAGAGAAAACTACGCAAAAAATGGCAAATCACGCGATTTTCCCAATATAAAACAGAACTGAACAATTTAACCAAGCTTCTCAGTACTAAAATAAAGTTATTCACGAATCAAAATGTTTCTAATTATATTGAGAAACTAACGCCAAACAAACAATCCGATTATTCCCTTTGGAAAGCAGTAAAAAATGCTAGGAAACCAATATTGTCAAATGCACCCCTCAGAAAGCCAAACGTATCCTGGGCCAAAAGCGACGAAGAAAAAGCGGAAGTTTTTTCAGAGAGACTCGCTAAAACGTTTAGTCCTATTCTGTTCCATGGAACTTTACCTCAGATGGAAGGATCGCAATGCGTAGAAGAAATCCAACCAGCAACAATTAAAGAAGTGGAAAATATAATTAAAAGTATATTTAAACCAAGAAAAGCGCCCGGTTTCGACTTGGTGACAGCTGAGGTACTGAAAAATCTAACACGGAAAACATTAGAAAAACTTACATCGATAATAAACGCTTGCTTAAATCTGAGATACGTTCCATTGTCATGGAAGGTATCTGAAATCATTATGGTACAAAAACCCGGGAAAAGCGCACAGGAAGCATCATCATATCGTCCAATCTCACTGTTGCCTATTTTGTCCAAATTACTTGAAGTTATAATTATAAAAAGACTTCAGAACATAATTGAAGAAAAGGACCTTATACCAATTCATCAGTTTGGATTTAGATCGCAACATTCTACAATCGATCAAGTTCATCGAATAACAGATATAATTGAGGATGCGATGGAAAAAAAGCAAATCTGCACAGCTGTTTTTCTTGATGTTTCTCAGGCGTTTGACAGAGTATGGCACCAGGGCTTACTTCATAAATTAAGATTTCTCTTCCCACAGCATCTTACTGAGCTACTTGCCTCTTACCTTAGCAACCGCTACTTCAGAATCAAGCAGGGACAATCATATACTGCGTTACAGCCAATAAAAACAGGAGTACCCCAAGAAAGCGTCCTGGGACCACTCTTATACATTTTGTTTACTAGCGACATGCCTACGCCGCCAAACAGCACAATCGCCACATTTGCAGATGATACCTGCATCATTACTACTGGTAAAAATGTAGTAGAGTCGTCGAGCAGAATGCAGTCTTCAATCAACCTAATTGTAGAATGAACACAAAAATGGAATATTACTCTCAACGAGTTGAAGTCAATACATACAAACTTCACTAACAAAACTGATACGTATATCCCCTTATATATTGGGAATGAAGTAATTCCGTACTCCACCTCGGCGAAATATCTTGGTTTGACGCTGGATGCAAAGTTAAAGTGGAAGGAACATATACAAAGAAAAGTTGCAGAACTAAAACTAAAATACAACAAAATAAATTAGTTAATCGGCAAGAAATCACCTCTAACAACCTCAAATAAAATTTTAGTCTACAATCAAACGTTAAAGCCCATTTGGACATACGGAATTCAGTTATGGGGATGCGCTGCACCGTTATACATCGAAATGGTGCAAAGATTCCAAAACAAAGTCCTGCGAAAAATTGTAAATGCCCCGTGGTACATAAGGAACTCAGATCTACATCGTGATCTTCACATAAAAATGGTTCGGGAAGTCATTCGCGAAACGACATCGAAACATGACACAAGGTTGCAAAACCACGTAAACGCTGAAGCCCGACAACTAGGAGAGGCTAGAAATAGCAGGAGCAGATTGAAAAGAACAAAGTTCCATGACCTTCTAAGCAAATAACAAATATTATAATATTTAGTTTTAATACAAAGATTATTTTTGAAAAAGGTTCTTAATAGAGCTTTATTGGTTTACCGTATATGTTCTGAAAAATATTGCTTGTTAGTACATTTGCCACTAGTTGCAATTCGAATGAAATGTAAAACCATATCTTGTATCAATAAAAAAACAAAAAAAAAAAAACAAAAAAAAACATCGATTTATAGCATTAAGACGGAACATTTGGGCTTAGGAAGGGTGTGTGCACGATTTGTTCCGCACAAATTGACTGACGACCAAAAATTGATGAGAATCCAACATTCGAAGGACGATTATTTGACCAAAAATCACATTTTAACCATTAACCACTCCTAGTATTCACCTGACATGGTGCCGTGCGACTTCTTCCTTTTCGGAAGAATGCATTTTCCCATGAAAGGAAAGCGTTATGCAGACGTAGAGGCCATTCAAAAGGCTTGCACCGGCATACTGACGGCCATACCGGCCAACGAGCTAAAACACTCGTTCGACATGCAAAAAGCTGTACTGAAGCAGAAAGAGATTATTTTGAATAAAGTAAATTGATTTTGCCAAAAAACCCTCTGTTTTTGGTTTTTTTGTTTTTAAGTCCTGTTTACTTTGGAAACACCTTGTACATTTGCTGTTTCTGTTGTCTTACCAGGCAGGCTTCGTGCTTTTCAACCTGATTTCTCACCCAGCAGTTTCGATGAGCCTTGAGGGCTTTCTCATTAACGTGCTGTCTGAGCCTCAGTTCGTGAGACTTTGCCATTTTTGAGATTTCATCTACCACTGAATTCACGGCCAGATCACGGCGCAAGTCACCAGATCTAACGTACCAAATAGCATTAACTAAAGTCATTTGTACCTTACTTTGAAAGCGTTAAATGCTGAAAACAGCTTTGACTTGAGCAACTCCATAGTTGGGCTCCGTAGGCCAAAACTGGTTTTAGGACTTGATTATATATTAACAGTTTGTTTTGAACTGATAGAGAGGATTTCCTGCCAACAAGGTGGTAAAGCTTAGAAAATTTGTTGATTTCCCAGTCGCTGTCTTCTAATTCGCTGAACTATGTCAATGTCGTCGCATATCTCATACAGCTCATCGTTCCAGGGAATGCGATATTCGCCGAGGCCAACGTGCAAAGGACCATAAATCTTTCGCAAAATCTTTCTCTGGAGAAGTCGTAACGTTAACTCATCAGATTTTGTCATCGTTCATGTCTCTCCACCATATAGCAGGACAGAAATATGGAGTGACGTATGGAGTTTGGTTTTAGTTCGTCCAGAGGGAACTTTACTTCTCATTTGCCTACTCAGTCCGAAGTTGCACCTGTTGGAAAGATTTATTCTGCGTAGGATTTCGAGGCAGACATTTTTGTTGGTTCAACAGCGACTAGAAAGCCTAGATGCCCTAGAAGCCTAGAAAGCATCCAGACAGCGAAGGAAAACAAAATGCTTAAACGTGAGGAAGAATTCAACACTAAAATGTATATAAAGATGTATGTGACTAAATTCAAGCAAGCAAAATTCCGTTCGGAGATCCAAAAGTCCATGAAGCCACCAACTGACTATGCCTATACGAGACATGGGTGGAAATTGAGCTCGAAGTGAAGAGGAAAAGGCTCATTATTTTGCAAATCACTTAGAGAAGGTATTTCAACCTAATTGCCCAATGAACAACTTTGACCTGTCCAGCTTACCCAACACAGTTAACGAGTTTCTTGAGTCTTTTAAGATTTCACCTTCTGAAATTATTAGAATAATAAAAGAACTTAACCCAAAAAAGTCACCAGAACATGATATTGATGAATATTACCCCAAAAATGCTAATTGAGTTACCAAATGCTGCTGAAGAAGTGCTCTCTTTGCTCTTCAATGCAATTATTAATCTCGGATACTATCCTAATTTATGGAAAAAGTCGCAGATTATGTTGATAGATAAACCTGGGAAAGCCTTAACACAGCCGTCTTCATTCAGACCAATCAGTCTTCTACCCTGTATTTCAAAAATATTTGAAAAAGTGTTACTATCAAAGATGACTTCTTTCCTCAATGAAAATAATATAATACCAACGTACCAATTCATGTTTCATAAAAAGCATAGCACGATAGTGCAAGTAAATAGAATTACTAAGGAAATGAGAAAAGCATTTGAGCACAGAGAGTACTTGTTCAGCTATATTTCTGGACGTGGCTCAGGTGTTTGATAAGCATGAAGACCTTTTATATAAGATTAAAAACTCTTATTTAAAAAATAGACAATTTATGGTAAAAGCGGGAGATTTTATATCTGATAAACGACATACTTATAAGGGTTGGTGTATCACAGGGCAGTGTTTTAGGCCCAACTATATACATCATATATACTGCAGATCTTCTACTAGCTATATATATATTGACATAAACTTTTGCGGATGACACAGCTTTATAGGCTAGCCAGTCAAAAACGCAGAATCGTGGGTCGTGTCAGCTGGCACGACCTATCTTATGGGCGCGCAATGTAACTGCACAGTCAAAAACGCTACTCCCTTCTCTCTTTGACGTGGGATGACGTGAGAATTCACGACATTTGGATTTTTGCCGTGGAAACGTGTCATCTGATTGCTCTCTCACAACGCAGGGTTGCCAATATCGATACACTGTAGTAAGAATCAACTTTTATAATTCAATCTGTTCAATATGTTTGAAATTTTCATAAAATAACTCAAAATCAGAGTCGAATGCTATTATTTATAAATATATAAACTATTTTTGATAGTTTGTTTTCAGTTTTGGCATTTTATATTGTAAACAAGTAAGGAAGGGCTAAGTTCGGGTGTCACCGAACATTTTATACTCTCGCATGATAAAGTGATAATCGAGATTTCATTATACGTCAATTACATATTTTTCAAATACCGTATTTTTGTAAAGTTTTATTCCGCTATCATCATTGGTTCCTAATATATATATTTTACAGAGAAGGCATCAGATGGAATTCAAAATAGCGTTATATTGGAAGAAGGCGTGGTTGTTAACCGATTTCACCCATATTTCGTTCATGTCATCAGGGTGTTAACAAAATATTATATACCGAATTTCATTGAAATCGATCGAGTACTTCCCGAGATATGGTTTTTGGTCCATAAGTGGGCGACGCCACGCCCATTTTCAATTTTTAAAAAAGCCTGGGTGCAGCTTCCTTCTGCCATTTCTTCCGTAAAATTTAGTGTTTCTGACGTTTTTTGTTAGTCGGTTAACGCACTTTTAGTGATTTTCAATATAACCTTTGTATGGGAGGTGGGCGTGGTTATTATCCGATTTCTTCCATTTTTGAACTGTATATGGAAATGCCTGAAGAAAACGACTCTGTAGAGTTTGGTTGACATATCTGTAGTAGTTTTCGAGATATGTACAAAAAACTGAGTAGGGGCGGGGCCACGCCCACTTTTCCAAAAAAATTGCGACCAAATATGCCCCTCGCTAATGCGATCCTTTGTGCCAAATTTCACTTTAATATCTTTATTTATGGCTTAGTTATGACATTTTATAGGTTTTCGGTTTCCGCCATTTTGTGGGCGTGGCAGTTGGCCGATTTTGCCCATCTTCGAACTTAACCTTCTTATGGCGCCAAGGAATACGTGTACCAAGTTTCATCATGATATCTCAATTTTTACTCAAGTTACAGCTTGCACGGACGGACGGACAGACGGACGGACAGACGGACGGACGGACAGACAGACATCCGGATTTCGACTCTACTCGTCACCCTGATCATTTTGTTATATATAACCCTATATCTGACTCTTTTAGTTTTAGGACTTACAAACAACCGTTATGTGAACAAAACTATAATACTCTCCTTAGCAACATTGTTGCGAGAGTATAAAAAATTGTAATTGAGAACAAAGATGTGCTCAAAACTATATATGCGTATTGGGCAATGGCAATCTTGTTCAAATGTAAACTAACAAAGATGGCTGATTTCTGCGTTTTTACCACGTTTTTGACTGTGCACACATTTTGCCGATAAGGAAGGAAAAGGAAGGAAGGGAGTAGCGTTTTTGACTGGCTAGCCTTTTAGGGAGCCATAACAAATGTCATATAATAGCATCAAGAATATTAGCCGAGCACTTAAGGTCTGTCGAAGAATGGCTAGCCAACTGGAGTATGACTGTGAATGAACAAAAGTGTGAGCATGTTACATTTTCGCTTAGACCAAAAATGTGTCCGGCGCAAGATAAATAATATTTAGTACGCCAAGCGAATGAAGTAACTTATCTTGGTAATCACCTTGATAGAAGAGTTACGTGGAGAAAACAAAAAAGTATATCTAGTAAAATATCTTGCATGAAGATAAGAGCTGCAAATTTAAGTTGGCTTTTAAATAAAAACTCCAAACTTTAGCCTAGACAACAAAGTGCTTTTATATAACGCGGTCATAAAGCCGATTTGGATGTATGGCTTTCAACTGTAGAGTACGACCAGGGCAACTAATATTGATATAATACAAAGGTTCCAATCAAAAATGCTTAGAACAATCACGTGTTCACCATGGTGTATGCAAAATGAAAATATCCATCAAGACCTTGGTATTTCTATGGTAAAGAAAGAAGTAGAAAACAGCAGAAATAAATATACATATATCTAAACTCCGAGATCACCTTTGGCTAATGCTGTGGTACATTCTTGCGATCAAACATGCCTTAAAAAAAGGAATACATGTGTCTACGTACCAAAGAGCAAAGTATCACCAAAACAGCTCAATCACTTGCTTGAGCTTGTCTAGATTTTAAATAGATTTAAAATTTTATAACTTATTGTTGGCTTTTAAAATAAAAAGCAGATAGAAAAAAAAAAAGATATTACAAAAAAAGAAAACGAAAAATTCTGGAGAAAGCTAACTAACTAACGGCTCGGGTGTTCAGGCCAATGATATCAATATCATCGGTGTACGCCAGGAGCTGTACACTCTTATAGAAGATAGCACCTTCTGTGTTTAGTTCTGGAGTTCAAAGTATTTTCTCCAAGAGTAGATTGAAGAAGTCGCAAGAAAGAAGCCGTCGCTTTGTCTGAAACCTTGTTTGGTATCGAACGGCTCGGAGAGGTCCTTCCCGATCCTGATGGAACTTTGGGTATTGCTCAACTCCACTTTACACAGACGTATTAATTTTGCGGGGAAACCAAATTCAGAAATCGTGGCATAACGGCAGCTCAATTTGGTGTTGTCAAAAACAGCTTTAAAATCGACGAAAAAGTAGTATGTGTTGATTCCCTTTTCACTGGTCTTTTCCAAAATTGACGCATGGTGAATATCTGATTAGTTGTTGATTTTCCAGGCCTAAAGCCACACTGGTAGGGTTCAATCAGTTTGTTGACGGAGGGCTTCATCGTATTATGGATTGGGCAGAGCGCACTTAAATTCCAATCGTCGGTCACGCTTTCGTCCGATCATATTCTACAAAGAAGTTGACGCATGCTCCTTATCAGCTCTTCGCCGCCGTATTTGAAAAGTTCGAACTTCTTCATGGAAAGTCTGCTCCATCGTCATCGATTGTGGAATCAGGTTCGCCTTCTCCTAATGTTATGCCCTCACTTCCATTCAGCAGGCTGGAGAACTGTTCCCTCCATAATTTTAATATGCTCTGGGCTTCAGTGATACATCAGCTCTGGGGTTTCTTCAAGAGTATGCTAAACATCTTGTTAGTTGCCGCATCGTTTCGAAGAATTTTCAAGCTCTTCATATCCACGCCTTTTGGCTTATTTCTTTTTTTTTCTGCAAATGCATCTCCTTCCCTCTTCAGCTTTCGGTATTCTAACCTTGCGAGGTAGGCACTAGGGTGGGTCGATTCTGGACTTTTTTTGATTCGGAATTTTTAATAGTGCGGAAAAGTTGCCTTAGTACTTCCTGATTTCAATGCAACTTTTTGTTTTGAGATCGGATTGCATCTTCAACTCCAACTCCGGCCTTGAAATTTCGGAAATTCGCCTAAAATCGTGAAATTGTCTACCTAGCGCCTGAAATACGCATCTCATGGCAAAATGTATAAAACAAAAGTTATTTGTCACGTCATTTGCTACCGAAATAGTATATATGATCATGGCCGTAGGACGAACCGTTCCCGAGATACGAGCGAAAAGGCGGTGCGCCACAGCGCAAGGTGAAAATTGTTGCAGCTCTCAGCTAACCTGTATTGGTCACCCAGAACCCACCGCGTGGAGGTGGCTGCTCTTCGTGTTCCTCCCAAGCCCAACCCAACCAACCAACCATATGTCAGGCTTGTTTTAGTCTGAATCTGTGTCAAATTTATTGATAAAATCAGATTTTGTACTAAACTTTGGCACTTGTTGCCTTGATTTCAGTGTAGAGCGTATAAAACGATCACGATATTGGGGGCCAATAACTTTAGAAGATGCCTCTGTCACCAGTTTGACGGTTCTCTCGACTGCCACGGTGTGAGAGGGGAATTCACTAAATTTCCATACCTCTGCAGTGTCTCCCGACAGCCCTTTTATGAGTTCTTCGTTAGAAACTGAACAAAGAACTGGTGGAATAGTCAAGGTAATAGTCTTCCAGTTAATCATATCGTAATAATTATTAGCTTTGAAATTCAGCTTTGGCACTTTATTACATCTAACCCTTCCATTAACAGTGTCAGACTCTGCTTCTCTGGCTGCCAGAAGACGGTCAAGGGCCAACTTTCTGACTTCTATCCGTTCGTCAGTCATCATACTAAGGAGAATGTTTTCTGGAAGAGCAAAAAAAAAATTCTTTTGAATGGATGAATCGAAAACCTTGCGCAGTTTAGCAGGTAAGTATCTCGACCTTTGAATTGCAGCATAGAGATGGCACGAGCCAGATTTGATTGAACTGTTAAATCATATTGAGAACCACAAAGGTGAGTAAACTGTAAGTATGTACTTGACCAAAATCTTTATTTCCTTTGTTGGTTTGTCAGTAGAAATGTATAATCTCAGAATTCTATTTGCACAGTTGAGCCAGCGAGACTTGCACATGTTACCTGGATGCATCGACGCTAAATCTGAGGAACATTGACCGGAAATAACAGCTTCTGATATTTTATAGAGATAAGCTTGGTCTGTGCTAAGTTGGGTCGGATTAATAACCTCAGAAGGTAATTGGCAGGATGGAAAACTTTCAAATTTGACAACAGGCAACTTCTCACAATCAGGAGCAATTTACCTATGTCGCCAGAGAATGTATTTGGACTCTTTGAGACACCATCTATGTGTTCGAAAAGAGCACGAAATGGAAGTTCGTTGAAATGTAGAAGACAAACAACACACTGTAATGGCCTACCTATTCTTTCTTCTAGTTTCCGAATGATTCCACCTTTCCAACTTGTGTTCGTGTTGGTGCCATCAGCACCTACAACTTCTAGATGTTCCACATCAACTGAATTGTCTTGTAAATGTTTCCATATAGCTTGCGTCTCATCCTCAGCTGACCCGGAAGGAGAGGTGACGTGGCCAAAGTAATGACAACCAGGTTCCGCTATAAGAGAAATATGTTCCTCTTTGACAGTATCGCGGTAGTACTTTTCACCTTCGCTGACTTGTGTAAGTGTATTGTCTTTACGGCCGTCAAAATACAGCCGATATACAGAGTCAATACTTTCGGTGTTTTGGAGCTTAACTCCAACACGTTTTTTGCCCGACTAATCTTGCATTTGTCAGTGACAAACCTAGCCTGATCCTCTGTTATCAAACATGCTTTTTTGGCATCCAGAAAAGCAGATGAAACAATCAAGGCCGCTGCTCTATCACTTACTCCAAATCTTTGGGCAGCTAAAGCAGTGTGTTCTAAGGGTGTATAACGTAATACCCACAATCAAAATCTCGAAATTTATAATTCCGACAATCAAAATACCGACATATCAAAACACCGACAAATTAAAACACCGACAAATCAAAACGCCGACAAATCAAAACACCTACAAATCAAAACGCCGACAAATTAAAACACCGACAACTCATAACACCGACAAATCAAAAAGCCGACAATTCGAAATACGGACAGAAGAAATTTTTGTACAATATCTCAAAGAAGAGACTAATCTAATTACTAATCGATAGAGACATTTTGGATAAGAATTGAGTAATTAAAAAGAACTTTATTTTATGAAAGGTGCTGTTGTACATTCGAGGCCCTGTGGCCTTCGGCCACGAACACGCTCAGGATCATAACCCTTAATCCATAGAATTCTCTCTCTGTGCTATGGAAGAAAAAGAAGCATGCTTATTTTTGCTGTTTATGAATATTATTCCATTAAAATAAACATAATTATTAAATTTTAACATTTAATTAAAATTTTAAACCATTATAACAAAGGAAACTCTGCAGACTCATGAGTCATGTGCTGAAAACATAAAAAGTGGCAAACTTCAAGCGACCTCTATCAAATATTAAAAAACACACGTTTTTAAGGACACAGTTATTTAGACAGCTGTACGACTACATAACTGTATCCATAAGAACTTGTGTAATTAAATATTTGACAGACGTCGTTTGAAGTATGTCGCTCTCTATGTGTTCAGCACATAAAATATACAAATGTTTTTACAATTCAAAATTCTAGCCTACTTTAAATATTTAAAAGCAATTTGAAGTGCAAATTTTACATTTTTTACCGAGTTTGAAAATAATTTTATCGGTCATTTTAGAAAATACATTTGAAAATTGGCAGTTCATTTTGATATTGAATAAACGGACATATACAATATAATTTTCATGGAGACTCTTATTTCAAACAAAGGTTGTACCAAACTTTCTCTTAATGGTTATCTGTATAATATTGATAAAAAACGTGATAACGTGATAAAAAATATCATTTTTATGCAAAGGACGGGTGACAACAATTTTAAAAGAAAATGGGTTACACGAACTAATAAAAAGTGCAACGGAGCATAGCCATGATCCAATGGCATACCAGGCCGATGTCTTATAGACAAATACATCACTGAAGGATGATGCCACTAATTTTTAGAAAAAACCGTGCCAAATTAGTGCAAGAGCTACGGCTCGATGTAACAAAAGTTCTCGA
>NW_026089623.1:23363808-23394379 GCF_024586455.1 Bactrocera neohumeralis
CCCGCTCCTCGTAGTAGCACGAGACCACCACCACCGTCCTCAACACCCGTAGCAGAACCTCAGCGCAGCCGATGTTGCCTATGTCGGCGCCCACACCGGCTACAACATTGTAGCATTTTTCGCAGCATGCAGCCCATGCAACGGCAGAAGGTTGCTCAAGCTCACGGGCACTGCCTGAACTACTTGGCAACGGTACACACCACACAGGAGTGCACATCAGTGACCCTATGCCAACTGTGCAATAGGCCGCACCACACCATGCTGCATCGGACCCCAAAACGGCCTGTTGCGCGACAGCTTGCCGCGAACCGGTCACAGCAGCCCAGTCGGCACCGAAGGCTAGTCGCTCCTCCATCGTCCAGACCAAGGCGAAATGAAGCATCCCCGCGGCGCCGGCAATATCGTACATCAAACCGTCGCTCCACTGGTCTTAGCAGCGTTGTTGCCACGCTGCAGTAATTACAGCGACTGCTAGGCTAATATTCGCCTAGGGGGGCCGGGATGGCTAGATGAGTTAGCTCTCCCCTCTATACATCCGATACTGAACAACCACACGACAACACACCACACTAACGCGATCCACAAATGAAGACACCACACATGCAGACATTCCACATGAAGACACCACACACTACTACACACGACTATACCACACATGCAAACATCACACCATAACTCTACACTATCAAACCATCAAAAGCGACCGCTCCAGAGGACGATCGGCCTTCTTTTCGTTGATCTCGGACCGAACGAACGTATCCCGCAGCGTCAATTATTTTTATATCGAAGTGTCTACCAAAGTGCAGAGGCAGTGAATAAAAGACAATAAAATCGAAAAAAAACCAAAAGGAAAAAAAAACCCCAAACGTACTGTGTTTTGCTTAATAAGTTGTGGGTGAAAAGGCTGTGTTTTTTTATTAAATTCCATTTTTACATAATTTGTGCGGAAAGACCTAGCGCCAAAGTAAGTGGTGGCTAAAAACAACGACTTAAATAATGCTTAAAATCATTTCATGATATAAAATATCTGCTTATGTCTTCCGAAATCCTGGTATTCCCAGACTTCAATAAACCATTTATTTTGACGACAGATGCTTCCAATACAGCAATTGGGGCAATCCTTTCACAAGAGGAAATCGGTAAAGATAGACCCATAACTTACATATCTAGATCACTCAATAAAACCGAGGAGAATTACTCCACAATTGAAAAAGAAATGCTCGCCATAGTATGGTCCCTCGACAAGTTAAGGACCTACTTATATGGAGCTAAGGAAATAAAAATCTTTACCGACCACCAGCCGCTGACGTTTGCACTAAGTAACAGTAACAACAACGCCAAGCTCAAAAGGTGGAAAGCAAGGATAGAAGAGTATAATTATAAACTCATTTATAAACCGGGAAAAACTAACGTAGTCGCTGATGCGTTATCACGGTTACCAATAGAAATAAATACGCTCACATCCACAGATGAAAATTCACAACATAGCGCAGAAGAGGATAGCTCAAAACTCATTCCTCACTGTGAAGCGCCATTAAATGTTTTCAAAAATCAAATTGTATTCTTAGAAGGAAAGGAGGAGATAATTCACGAAGAACCTCATCCAAGATACCACAGGCACCGCATTACATGTGAAGCTTACAATAACGAAAAACTAATTGAAATCTTAAAAAGCGTTCTCAACCCAAATATAATCAATGGTATTAAAATCCACGAAAAATATATTTCATTATTACAGCAGGTATACCAAGAATATTTCTCACAATTTCGTATCAGGATAACACAGAAAGTGGTTACTGATATCCCTGATGAGGAAGTTAAATTTAAAATAATAGAACAGGAACACAAAAGAGCTCATCGAAACGGTAAGGAAAATAAAGACCAGATATTGGAAAGATATTACTTCCCGCAGATGACTAAACTTATTAAAAAATATACTAAGTCATGTGAAATTTGTGGATGTAATAAATACGACCGACATCCACAAAAACCCAAGTTACAAGCAACTCCCATACCTTCATACCTAACAGAAAATGAAATTAAATTAGATCTAAACTATTTACATCAACTTCATTTAAATAATGTAAATAAGCTAGAACGCATAACAGCAAAAAACATTCTTTCAGTTAGCTCAAGCTTCGTAGCAATTCTTTTTGCAATAACACTATCATTAGCTTTGTGTATCATACTAAAACCAAAAAATAGGAATTCGTTTTTTATTCCACCAATAGTAGATTATCCACAGATTTCAGTAGCAAATGAAATTTTATCAGCGAGACGCTGATGCTTAAGAAAGGGGGAGTTAGCACATATACAAAATATAGTACAGACAATTTAATTCAGCAATATTTTGCATTGCTCAGGTAGAATTAAATCAAATAAAATTAAAGTTAGCGCATGTACAAAATATACAGACAATTTTGTAAGTAAAATCTAATTCAGCAATATTTTGCATTGCTCAAGTAAAATTAAATCAAATAAAATTAATTTCCAAAAATTGCAATAACAAAAACACATTTCGTCGGCACTATAACAAGCGGAAACCAGTTAGCACATATACAAAATATACAGACAATTTTGTAAGTAAAATCTAATTCAGCAATATGTTGCATTGCTCAAGTAAAATTAAATCAAATAAAATTAATTTCCAAAAATTGCAATAACAAAAACACATTTCGTCGGCACTATAACAAGCGGAAACCGTGCCGCCGCAATGTGAGCCGTTTCACAACCAAACGTAAGCACTGGTTTTAGCTTACGTTATGATTATTTGATGTATAGAAATAAGTTCTAGCTAGTAAGAACTCGTACATATGTAAGTTTTTAGTAAGTCAACAAAATTTGATTATAAAACTAAGTAAATTTGTTGAATAAAGAGAGTTCAATTTTTGCCAGCAGCAAAGGTGCGTGTTGATATTATTGGTGGGCAGCATTAACTTCTATGCTACCATACTGGGAAATGACGCGGGAAACGCAGGAGATGTGAATAATCCAAAAGTGCAAGGAACTGACTCCCAAAGGACACCAGTAATGGAAATAGATCCATTTAAGCTGTCTTCGCGACTTAGCAGATCTCCGCTTAAAATGCTTAGCGTAGAAAAACCAACGCGAACAAGATCGTCGCCACCAACGCTGCAAGACAACACGCCGAAAACGAAGGCGGTAAAACCTCTCGGCGACAATATGAGTGAGCTTGGTGAAGAAATTAAGAAGTTGATAGAAATAATGCGCCCACCGCAGCGAATAATCAACAATAATCTTAGGGACCTCGTTGGAAATATAACGAAGACGTACGAAAAAACCTTAGAGGAGTACCAAAAGATCAAGGAAGCAAGACGGAGTATCCTAAATATGCCCGCAACAACGGAAATAACGCCTAAAAGACCTCGAGAAGAAAAACAGGCGAAAAGGAGGACTCCTCTAAGAAAGAATAAAACCACCCGCGGATTAGGGAGACGGCCAAAGGTGAAATCTTAATGGAACTGAAGAGCGCGCAAATAGGAAACACCGCTGACTACACAAGCGAAATAGGCAAAGTGCCTGAAGATTAAGCCAAAATTAAAGCCCTAACGAGTGAGACCACTGTGGAAATCCGGGATCTGGATGAAATAACTTATTGAAGCCAAAAAAAATTAAAATAGGATGGGTAGTGTGTAGGATTAGGGAGAAGCCGAACCTTAAAAAGTGCTTCCGGTGCTTGGAATATAGCCACCTGGCGAGAACCTGCAAAAACTCAGACGATAGAAGTCAATGCTGCCTCAAATGTGGGGAAAAGGTCACTTTGCAAAGACATGCAACAAGGTGCCGTCTTGCAGTGCATGTAAAAAACAAGGAAAGGAGAACTCTGACCATCAGATAGGTAGCAAGAAATGTCCTCTCTACCAAGAAGCGTGCAAAAAAGCCAAATTATGAGGGTTCTACAGCTCAACCTCAACCACTGCGAAGCACCACAAGACTGCTTACGCATACAGTGTTTCAGCAGAAAATCGACGTGGCAATAGTCTGCGAACAATACAAAAACGTTAGCGCAGCAACGTGGACCTCCTACCTAACGGGCAAAGCGGCCATTTGTGCCTGTGGAGAAAACGTGTTCCAAAAGAAAAGACACTAACTGGACAAGCCTATTACACACGAGCAAAGATCAGCGAAATAAACTTCTATAGCTGTTACATTCCGCCAAGCATCGCACAAGGTGAATATGAAATAATCATTGATAACCTTGTACGAGAAGTGTCGAACACCACAATGAACGTAGTGGCAGGTGACTTCAATGCATGGGCAGTGGAGTGGGGTAGCACATACACAAATAGACGAGGATAATCTCTTCTGAAGGCCTTTTCGGTACTGAACTTCGTCTTGCTAAATACCGGTAACAGAAATACCTTCGTAAAAAACGGCCGCGGTTCTATAATCGATAATACGTTTGCTAGTAGCTCCCTTGTGCGGTCGTGTACATGGCAAGTGAGCGACTTGTATACACACAGTGACGAATTGGCAATTCTGCTTGAAATTGACAAAACGCACAAAATGCCTAAGTATCTCTAAAAAGTTCAAAACAGAGGCTGGAAAACAGAACCCTTGATGAGGATATGTACAAATTAATGCTGGATGACAATCCGAACTACGTTATAGACATAGAAAAGAAGGCTGAATGCCTTGTTAAATATGTGAGCAAAGCTTGCGATGCCGCTAAGTGTAGGAAAAAACAAGGCACATACAGGAAACCCGCATACAGGCGGAATGAGGGTATTGAAGCTCTAAGAAGTAAATCCCACAAAGCGAGGCGCCAGTATCAAAGGCGCCTACATACTCTAGTTTATTAAAGACGGTTGTCCAAACTCTTTTTTCCGACGCAATTGCTACAAAAACAGCAAATAAAAGAATCTGAAGCTACAAACGAAACGCTAGTCACTGACCAAGAAACCATAGAAGCAGCAGAGAGATTCGCATGTAGTAAAGCATCAGGCCTAGATGGCATCCCGAATAAGGCCCTTAAACTGGCTATTAAATATAAACCCACCCCGTTTACGGGAGTTTATATGCGATGTTTACGAGAGGGAGTATTCCCTAAGATCTGGAAAAAACAGCGGCTAGTGCTTATACAAAAGCCAAATAAACCAGCAGGTGAGCCAGGCTCCTACCGACAACTATGTACGCTGGACACAATGGGGAAAATACTGGAGCGTATAATCTGTGTGCGCTAGAGCAATATCTAGAAAGAGATCCGCCGGGCTTAGCCGAAAACCAATATGGCTTTTGAAGACACAGGTCAACAATAGACGCCATAAAAAAGGTAACGGAGGTCGCAAGCAAGGCTATTGAAGGAACCAGGTGGTTATATGGCTCCAAAGAATACTGCGCGGTAGTGATGTTCGACGTAAAAAATGCCTTCAACTCGGCCTATTGGCCGCACATCATGGAAGCCCTGAAACAAAAGAAGACACCACTCTACCTGCTGAGGATCATATCCAGCCACCTCTCCGACAGATTACAGCTATATGACATAGAAGAAGGTCCTAAAAACTACATTGTAACAGGCGGTGTACCACAAGGCTCTGTACTAGGGCCGCTACTGTGGAATGTTTTGTATGACGGTGTGCTACGACTCCCATTGCCCAAAGAAATACAGATAATCGGGTACACTGATGATATAGCAGTAACGGTAGTGGCAAAAGAAATAAGCCAGATAGAGTACCTGTGCAACCACCCGGCGATGAAAATAAAAGAATGGCTCACGAAAGCAAAGCTCCAGTTAGCAAGCCAAAAAACCGAAGCGGTGCTGATAACGAGTAGGAAAAAACTAGAGGCGACTACGCTCAACATTGATGGATTCAATATCCCAACGCAACAGTCATTTCAACGACCTGGTTGTAATTATTGACGCGAGGCTAAATTATCGGGCCCACATCACGAAAGTCTGTGAGAAAGCAGCAAAGGTAGCGGCTGCATTAAGTAGAATCATGGCCAACATAGGTGGACATAGTCAGAATAGACGCGCTCTTCTGGCAAAAGTTAGCCAATCAGTTCTAATGTACGCCGCACCCATATGAAGACCAGCATTGCTGCACAAAACGTACGCGAATGCGGCAAAAGCAGTAGTTCGGTTAAGTGCAATCAGTGTAGCGTGCGCTTTCCGGACTGTGTCACATGAAGCGGCTGAAATTATTTCAGGTATCATGCCTCCAGATATTATGGCAATGGAGCTAAAAAGATTGTATGACAAGGCGAAAAACGCGGGCAGACGACTAAATAATCAAGAAAAACAGCAGGAAAGACAAACCAGCCTTAATGAGTGGCAAAAACGATGGGACAAAACAACAAAAGGTAGATGGGCACACACGTTGATTAGAAACGTGCAAATGTGGGTGGAGAGACGCGCAAATGTGGGAGATTTGACGCAGTTCCTGACTGGGCACGGTTGCTTCAGAGAGTATTTACACAAATATGGACATGACGATGGGTTTGAGTGCTCTTTTTGTGGAAACGGAAATGAGAGCGCATGGCACATTTTCTTTCTGTGCCCCCGTTATAAAGATGAAAGAGAGGAACTAGAGAAACTACTTTCAGAGAGGCTAACCCCTGAAAACATTGTACCACACATGCTACGTTCCCAGCAGGTGTGGAACTTTGGTAGAGAATGGAGCGCGGCAGCCCTAATAGAACTTAGACGGAAGGAATGGCAAAGAAAGAGCGATAGACAGGTGATCCACATGGAGTTGGTAAATTTATAGATCGAGAACCAACCAGCTGAAGCTTATCCTTGTGAAGAAATGCCTAGCGGCGGTCCCGCAAGAAAAAATAAATAGCTAGAGGAGACGGAGTTAGCGTGTAGTACGTAAGTATCCTACCCCGCAGGTTCCGCACTTGGTAACAATGGTAGCACATGCGCGTGCAGGATGAATAGTGCATGCCGTCTGAAACAGGACGGTATCTTTCGAAGATTCCCCCTCCGGTAACAAAACAAAAAAAAACTATGTATGTAGGTTTGTGTGTGCACTATTTTTGTGGGAATGTCATACGCAAGTATGTACCTACATATAGAGCAGCGCCGCATGTTATATTATTGATAAATGATAATATCTTGATTTGAAATTGATTTGTACTTACATACATACATATTTGGAGGATAGATGCGTATGAAAGTTTTAAATGATAAAAGGTATGATTTATATATATACATCTATTTTTGTTGTAATATATTAAGGTTTTTAGGATATTATGATAATATATCATAAATACATATAGCATATAAATACATATATACATACATATGAAGTTATATTACATTATCAAATATAAGAAATATTTAAAAAGTAGCTTATATTTGGACATTAACTACAAATATTACCTTGAAAATAGCATAATTTAATGATAATGTTATAAATTTTGCATGAATTCATAAAAATTCGCAAAATTATATTCATATAAATTGATATGATAGCATGTAAGCGCATAAAAATATAAGCCAAAAGGCCAACATGCGTCTGTAAATGCAATGTATATTTCTGAGCATAATTTTCATTGAATTTGAGTTCTGTTCACTCATTTCTGTTAAAATTTTTCCTGCCGAGCCAAAAGTGTTGAAATCCACTAATATAAAATTCATGGTTCTTTGGACCTTCTCTATAATACTCGTTTTCTGGTTTTTGTTATACTTGACTTTTTAAGGAGCTCAGCCTTTAACAGATTTTCTTTAGGTATGTCATTTAAAATATGTATATGGGTGGTTCGCGCTTAAGAGAAAAAGAAAAGATTGCTCTGCCGATACAGACGTGGCAAAGAAATTGGGCGGGGGCGGCGTCAACATTCTCCCCGCCTTGCAGTATTACTGCAAATGCAGTTTACAATTAATTACTTAAAACTAACTTAACTAACTGGCTCCTGCACTTCCTCTTCCACGTCTTCTTTGCAGATGGGGTGGCCGACGAGACGAATCGAGTCTGGTTCGGTCCGGGAAATGCCGCTGAGATGAATCGAATCTCAGTCGGTCATTACCACGCCGCCAATTTGCATAGAAGTCACCACCTTCCGAGGTCGGCGAGACGACTCGAGTCTAACTCGATCCTTGTAGGTGGTGAATGTGAGAAGCGTTGGCAGCCAGTGCACTTTATTGTGCCGATCCTATACGACACCGGATACTATATATCCCAGTGTCGTATTTTGGGCGATGAGTTGGCCCATTGCCGCTAGTTGTAACCCGGGCAACATGAGCCGGGAGTAAACGTCCGGGCTCCCAAAATTACATCGACTGGTGCTGCCCTGTTGGAATGGTCTTCCAGAGACCTTATTGGCGTCGGCGGTTTGAACCTGGTTGCAGTTCGAAGGTAGTGTTACGTGCCTATCCTTGATGATATGGCGTGCATCGGCTTGACGACGAACGTCTCTTCCACGCCTTCGCTTCGGATGGGGTGGCCGACGAGACGAATAGAGTCTGGTTCGGTCCGGACAATGTCGCTGAGACGAATCGAGTCTCAGTCGATCGTTGCCATGCCGCCAATCCTAAATGAAGTTACCAGCATGCCGAAGTCGGCGAGACGACTCGAGTCTGGCTCGATCTTGGGCATGTGGTATGTGGGAGAGGCATCGTTGGTCAGAGCTTTGCGGATGCTTGACTGTTGACGTCGGTGAATTCTCCTCCATTTCCGCTGCCTCGACCTGCTGTGCCCATGTCAATTCAATGACATCGTCGTCTTGTTCTTCGGTGGTTTTTTCTGGTGTCTTTTGAGCAATTGCATAAGTTTGCCCTTGACATCGAGTCGTACCTCTTCGGGCACACGTTTGATCTCCTCGTAGAGTGAGAGCAAGAAGAGCTTATCGGGATCACGATTCTTTCGTCTTTTTGCTTTTGCGGATTCTCGTTGCATGTCGCAGCCATGTTGTTGGCGGCGCAACAGATGCGAGTGGAAGCCGCTGTGGAATGCCTGCAGGTGTGGCATCGAATTCTGCTGTTGTGATGAACTACTGCCAGATATCTGGTCACTGTTGTGCGATTGCCTCCCAACGCCGGGTGCTCGAAATGCGCCACCATGTGTATCGGTGTGATTCGATGAGCCATCATTGCTGGCATGATCCTGTTGTTGCTGCAGCTGCTGCTGCTGTTGCTGTTGTAAAAATATAAAATTAGTATTATTTTCGCTACAAAATTGAGTTTTTGTTTGTTGTTGACTTATCGTTGAATTTTGTCTGTCGCCTTTACCATTTATTTTTGTTTCTTCGGAGGGAACGGAACCTGTTATAATCCAACCGAACACCGTACGTTGTGCTACGAGGGATCCGAAGATTTTCGATTTTACCCCATTTAGAATGATTTTCGGGTAAAGATCCGCTCCAATCAACAAGTCAACCTTTTGACTCGTATAGAAACTATTATCCGCTAAGGGGATATTGGGTAACCCTTTTAAAATTGAAGAGTTAATTGACCTGGATGGAAGCAGTCCAGTCAATTTTGGCAGTACCAACGCTTCCGCTTCTAATCTTAGACTTTTGTTACGGGCGAGCCAATTGTGATCGAGCATACCGACTGAACTCGTCCTGATACGGTATTATTCAATCCTGAAACTCGGGTGCTGACCTTTTTGCTTGTCAGATTTAAGCGATTTTGTAGACTTTTGCTTACGAAGGTTCCTTCAGATCCCGAATCAATCAGGGCTCTGACAGTGAAGGTGCTCTCGTTGTGACATATGGTCACCATGGCCGTACCTAAGAGCATGCTTTGACTGGTAGGCACATTTGAAATATTGGCCTTAATAGAGGCCACATGAGATTTAGTAGAAATCTCAGTAGGGTTTGTGCTGTCGGACATCTGAGCTATTTCCTCACTCTGATCCCGGTGAATCATGGAGTGATGTCTCTGTTTACATTTATTACAATTAAACATACTCTTGCAATTTTTGACTTCATGTGAGTCCGATAAACAATTTAAGCAGACGTGAAGTTTTCTGACAGCATTTAATCGTGCATTAGGCTGCATCTCAATGAATCTTTGACAAGTTTTCAAAATGTGCGATTGAGATGAGCACAGTTTACATTTGATATTATTTGTCTTGGCGCGATGGGAATTGATGGGTTTGGATCCAATCCTTGACTGCAAGGTTGGTATCCGACCTTCACCATCAGCCGATTTAATCTTGGGTTGAGTACCCAAATCGCCTTTGAGGTTTGACACTCTCTCAAGCGTTTTAACCCGTTTGGTTAGAAATTTGTCTAAGTCAACCCATTTTGGGATCTCTGAATCCGAATACAGAGATTGTTCCCAAAGCGACAGTGTATAATCCGGGAGTCGGATAGAACACAAATACGTAAATATGGCATCCCAACTATCTACATTGATGCCATGTATTTGTAAAGCTGAAATGCAGCTATTAATCTCCCGCTGTAAATTTCTGAGTTCGGTCTCAGATTCTGTTGAAATGTGCGGGAGCTTGAACAATAAATTTAATTGTGTGTTAACAAGCACTCGCTTGTTTTCATACCTACACAACAAATTGTTCCAAGCCAATGCGAATCCGTCATTCGTCAGTGGCGCTTTGGAAACGATCGCTTTTGCCTCACCTCGTGTTTTTTGATTCAGATGGAATAACTTCTCCACTGGAGAGAGCCTTGGGTTATTCCCATAAATGGCGGCAAATAAATCCCTAAAAGAGGGCCATTGTAAAACATCGCCATGAAATATTTCGGTATCACATGGCGGTAAGTTGATGGAATACCTCACGGGTTCTACTGTTTGTTGTAACCGTTCAGGTTGAATCACCGTAGAATTTGAAGTTGGGCTTTGGTTGAACGCCGTGAGGTTGTGCATGTGTTCGCCCATCAAGGCCGCGCAACACACATACGCGTGGTAACAGCTTGAATATTTAAGCTTAATGTCGTCAATTGAGCTTGTGTCGGAAGGATCCACCTTTGGCAAACACAACTTGTATTCTGACTTTACCTCTGCCCACAGAGATTTCAGTTCAGTTTGTTGTACTTCCAGAGAGTAGGCACTTTGGTTGTTTGCTGTTGGAGTAAAAGACTCCTCAAACTCCAGTAGAGAGTCTGCAGCTGTGTTAAATGCTCTGATGGCTTCCATTGTGTTCGAAAATTGAACCGGAACTGCAAAAATGTTGCACAAAGTCGGATCTAAAACTTTGAAATTAAAATTTAAAAAATATTTGCAAATATGTTGCAAAAAGTTCAAAAGTTGCAGCACCAATCACGGACAAACTACAAATTGAGTTGATGATAGGCAGTGCGTTGTTTCTTTATAAAGCGTGAAATTTCGAGAGAACAAAAAGTTAATAAATTTAATGAAGTATTTTTTCAAAGTATTTTTCCCAAATTTAATTTGAATGTGCTTGCTGGGTAATCGGCCCAATGCACTTGTACTTGCACTTGCAAATTTAGTGAAGTATTTCCTCAAAATATTTTTCCAAAATTTAATTTGAATGTGCTTGCTGGGTAATCGGCCCAATGCACTAGCACGCCTAGTCTTCGACTATGTACACAAACAAAATTGCTTTGTGCTTAATTGCTTTATTAAAATCCAAATATGTATAAATACAGATAAAAATTCACAAGCACTTATTTGATTTATATTCACTTTGTCTTTCGTTCACTGGGTTATTCGAACTATTTCGAATTCACCACTACACTCTTTATGCTTGTTGGTGTCCTTCTGGGTTGGCTGCTACGCTGCTTTGCCTTTGCTGCTTCGCTTGTGCTGCTCTCCCTTTGCAGTTTGCCTTTGCTGCTTCGCTTGTACGTCTCTGCTTTTGCTGTTTGCCTGTGCTGCTTTACCGTGTTGCTCTGCTGGTGCTGCTCTCCCTTTGTTGCTTAGCCTTAGCTGCTCTGCCTTTGCAGTTTTGCAAGTGCTGCTTTGCACTGTCCGTCTTTTTTAATTTAGCTCACTTCACTTGTAATTTTATATTTTTTTTTGTTTGTTTGCACTCGCGAAACTGCAGCTGCGTTATTGCTGCTTGCCTTTATTGCTATTCGAGCAATATATGGAAAGGCAGAGTTGAGCGACTAGACTCAAATTAACCACAAGAAAACACAAAAACCGAGAGAGATTGTTGACGCTCCAGACGAGGTTTGTGCGTCCAAGAAATTTATAATTTTATTCGAATAACAGTGTGTGGTTTTTTTTTGTAAAGTGAAATAGTGCATTTGCCAGGTGTATTTGTTGTTGTACTTAAATGAAGTACAATACTACCTGCAATCTTGTGCTTTGATTTTGTGGGTAGAGTGCCAAAAATAAGTTTTGGTCTCCACTTCACACAGCACAATTGGTTTTGTACATAAATGATGCACAAATTAACCAATCTATTGCCTTTTAGCTTGCAGAGCACAAATCCAAAATATGTTTGGCTGTAACTTGCGTGTTGCTAAATTGGGCAAATTATGCACTTTCACTTTAATATAAAATCGACTTGTTACCTGTTATCCGGCTCGAAGGACCAATGATAATTCGGGTGGTGGAGCACGGTGCTCGCTCGTTCCAATGATGTGGTTGGCCGTGGGGAAACGGTCGGCGCAATTTATTCCACAGAAATATTAAATAAAACAAAGGGTTTCATATAATAAATGTATTTAAATATAATATAATTGGAAACACACTTACCACGTCTGTATAGCTGAACGGTCGCAAAAGGAGAGAGCGCGCGCAACTTTTTAGTTTGCGTTTAGTTGCGCGCGAATTGAAACTTCGAAAAAGTAGAAAAGAAATGATTGCTCTGCCGATACAGACGTGGCAATAAAAAACCAACAAAATAAAAAAAGAAATTGGGCGGGTGGCCAATGCGCAAATCTATAAATCTTCCGCAGAACCTTTCTCTTGGAAACTCGTAAAGTAACGTAACTCTTCAGATTTTGTCATCGTTCATGCCTCTGCACCATATAGCAATATATACCAATTGTCTACTTAGTTCGAAGTAGCACCTGTTTGGCTAGAGATATTCTGCGTTGGATTTCGAAGCTGACGTTGTTGTTGGTGCTAATGCTGGTTCCAAGGTAGACGAAATCATCTACCTTCCAAGTTATGACTTTCAACAGTGACGTGGGAGCTTAGACGCGAGTGTGACATCTGTTTGTTTGATGACAGGAGATATTTCGTCTTGCCCTCGTTCACCACTAGACCCATTTGCTTTACTTCCTTATCTAATATGGAGAAAGCAGAACTAACGGCACGGTTGTTAAAACCAATGATATCAATATCATCGGCGTACGCCAGCAGCTGTACGGCCTTATAGAAGAGATTACCTTCCTTATATAGTTCTGCAGCTCGAATTATTTTCTCTAAGAGCAGATTGAAGAAGTCACACGATAGCGAATCGCCTTGTCTGAAACTTTTGGTATCTAACGGCTCGGAGAGGTCTTTCCCGATCCTAACGGAGCTTTTGGTGTTGCTCAACGTCAGCTTACATAGCCGTATTAGTTTTACGGAGATATCAAATTCAGACATCGCGGCATAAAAGCGACTCGTTTTCGTGTTGTCAAAAGCAACTTTGAAATCGACGAAAAGGTGGTCCGTGTCGATTCTCTTTTCACGTGTCTTTTCCAAGATTTGTCGCATGGTGAATAATTGGTCAGTTTTTGATTCATACAATACGCTCGATAGAACATGGTAGTTGGCTCAAATTGTGGGGTCTCTAATTTTGTGGATTGGGCAAAGCACACTTAAATTACAATCGTCAGCCTTGCCTTCGTCCAACCATAATCTATAAAGAAGTTGATGCATGCTCCTTATCAGTTCTTCTCGGCCGTGTTTGAATAGCCGCATCTCTTCGCAGAATTTCCGAGCATTACCCCTTTCGGGCAGCTTGTCAAGCTCTTCATACTCACGCATTTTGGCCTCTCTCTTGTTTTGTCAGCAAATGCGTCTTCCTTATCCAATCTCTCACGTGTACCAGTTGTTATTTTGCATTTTCCGAAAACCAATGGTTTTCTCCAAGCACGGGTGCAGCTCTCAAAGGTCCTTCTTTTGCGTCGGGGTATGTGCACAAATCAGCGATATGTTAAATCATAGTCTTTTAGGCGTTTTCTGGGATCTTCATGTAAAAGGGGTCAGCTATTCGAGGTTGTTGCTTGGTTTTCTTTTTCACGTGGCGGTTCCCAAGCCCAGCGCACAGCACAACGCAAAGAACTGTCCTCACTTGCTTGAACTTCTTACACATGACTCCATCTTCCATATACATATACAATACATAACTCAAACACTATATTCAGATTTCTGAACAGTTCTTAACAGGTACAATTGTAAATAAAATATTTTTATAATTCTGTACATAAACAGATACCACTTTACAATATATAATATATGGGCATTATACGAATGTAGTCTTAAGCATAGATATGTATTTACAAATACACCTTTCTATCAACGTTGTTTTTAATGCTTATCTCGGATATATTGAATACAGGCTGTAATATTTATTGTACGTAATATAAATATTGTACTGGTAGTCCAGTCAAAATAGGCTAAATTATGACTTAAGTTTGCATCAATTCCCAACAAGATGGATTTTTGTGCAGGTCTTGGATCCGTCATTAGAAATGACATGTCAAAAGTCCCCATCGATCCCTTTTGTACGTTGTTTTTTATTCGAGGTCAAAAGTCACCAATTTGCGTATATCTCTGAAACAGTGAGAGCTACAGAAAAATGGTTCAAACAAAATTTGTAGATCGTACAATTGTCTACAAAAAAGATCTCAACACTTTTTCTTCTACGGTGCACTGTTCTTGAATTATGGCTATTTTAAACATAGAAAGTACGAATATGGGCTCATACGTGGCCAGTATGCATCAACGGGTTTGCTGATGCTGGGTGATGGGTTTGATTAATATTTGAAGGACAAAACATCTGTAACGATACATTAGTGCCGTATCGTCTTTTTGTTTCGAGAAATACTGTTTGTTCTGTGGCAATGATGCAGATAAAACGGCTGAAATGAAAAACGCGCAACATCTTCGACGAAGAGTGTCTCAAGTTTCAACCCATGACTTCAAGAAAATTATCTTGAAGGAAGCTCAGACTCGTTCTGACGAGTTAGCAAGAAGTGTCATTGACCGCATGCAGTATGAATATGACTTAGTTGCTGCTGAGACTAAGTACCACAGTGATTGTTACTCTTCGTTCCTGAAAACCATTAGTGGAGGTAAAATCGGTTGTCCTGAAAGTGACTCTATTAAAGCTGAGGAAAAACCGGTACCAGAGGGCAATCTTCAAACTGGGAAGATAGCCAAAGATCAGGCCGCCGGTACCCCAGTTGATGAGGCAGAAACAAATCGCCTCAAATCCATAGTAGAGGAATGCGGAAGCTTCCTGAAAAGGAAGCAATCAGAACCTCAGGAAGAAAGCAAACACCCGAGCAATACACAAAAAAGGAATCGGTCTATTACAGAGCTGCAAGAAACTCTGCCCAAAAAACCTAGGCAGAGTGAAGGTGAACATAGCAGTACCACAACGGTAGATGCAAATTCCTCCTCCCCGAGCACAATTGGGAATAATGGGTGAAGATCGACGTCAGATTGTCGAGTATGGTGCTAAGCTTAAGCTGTATTCGACAATCCTGCGGGTCTTCACCCAGAGTTTGACTCCTCTGAGACCCTCAGGGGTTACAAGGCCATCAAGTGCACGTACCAGGCCTCTCTAGATTTCTTGACGGGTAGTGTTGCCAAAATCAGCAACGCCTTTGAATTGAGGCTTATACCCGCCAGGGACATACCGAAGAGACCTCGTGCTCGCATTTGGCTACCCCCTCTAGAAGAGCCATGCGAAAAACTCCTAAGGTGCATCAAGCTGCAAAACAAAGCTATACCTGGTATAGATGAGTGGCAGCTGATCAAGGAGGAAAAACCGGACAAAGCGAGTAGACCAACTCTGGTGGCCATTTGCGATGAGTCCATTGAGGCTCTTAAGAAGACTGACCACAAAATCAGCTTCGGAATTCGCAAGGCCAGACTAAAAATCTTCCAAAGCGATAAAGTAGCTGACGAAGACGACACGGAAGAGGTTGACGGCGTCAGTCAGCTGCTACGGAATGTGCGCATCAAAGAAGCCCGAGAAGTGCTGGACCTCACTCTAACAACAGACACAGACAGTCCCGTTGTGGATAACTGGGGGGTATCCGATGAGCCTTCCATGTCGGATTACTCCTGGATACTCTTCAGCATCCGCGAGAAATACAGTACTCAAATAGCGGAACTCTAAAAGAACAGCGTGGGAAAAATTTACCAGTATAGCAACAAAATGCCTTGAAAAGGGAGGCAATAAGAGTATTAGAAATCCTCAGGAACTAGACACAGAAGTAGAGAAGTTGGAAAAAATCTTAAACACAACTTTCAATAAATCCACACCGCTAACAGTTCTGAAAAAGAGAAAGTCTCTTCCTTGGTGGAACAGCGAGCTCAAGAATTTGAGAAAACAACTAAGGAAAGCTTTCAATGAGAGTTTTAAAACCAAAATCTGGCAGCCATATAAAGATATTATGAAAAGATACAAAAAAACAGTCAGGAAAGCTAAAAACGACTCATGGCGATCTTTCTGCACATCGATTAAAAGTTGCAGAGAAACCGCAAGGCTGAGCAAAATGCTACCCAAAGAGCATACTAATACTGCCTACATTAGGGCAGAGGGAAGTGATTGGACCTCCTCGGCAAAAGAGTCTCTAGAGGTACCAATTACAACGCACTTCCCCGGGAGTCAGCAAAGGCCTTTAAAGAGGGTTCAACCAGAACCACCGATAAACGCGGCTGATTACCGAGACCAGATAGTAGACAAAAGCAAAATCAAATAAGTCATAAATAGTTTTGCACCATTTAAAGCGGCAGGTCCTGACGGGATTATACCCATAATGCTGCAAAAACTGGTAGAACCAATAGTTCAAAGGTTTGAAGATATATACAAAGCTAGCATTCAATTATCTTACATCCCAAGAAGTTGGAAAATAATAAAAGTTGTTTTCCTTCCATAACCAGGCAGAAGAACACACGAGAATGCCAAGGATTTTAGGCCTTACCTCCTTTATGTTGAAGGTACTAGAAAGGCTAATAGATTTACACGAAAGAACAATAATGGCGGATAAGTTATCGAAGTCCCAACATGCATACATAAAGGGCCGATCAACCGAAACTGTCCTTCACCAGGTGATAAGTATAATTGAATAATCACTACACTACAAACAATACACCATGGGTGCATTTCTAGACATAGAGGGCGCCTCCAATAATATAGAAGTAAATGCTATAATTAATTCTCTGACACATCGTGGTATAGATGACACTGTGTGCAGATGGATACTATCGATGCTTGAGAATAGAAACGCCTTAAGGAGGGATCCTCTCGCCTTTTCTATGGGTTGTAGCACTGAACTAAATACTACTCAAATTAAACGGTGGAGGAGTGAAAGCAGTAGCATATGTAGACGATATAGTGTTGTTGGTATCAGGCATGTTTCCTTCAACAGTCAGCAAGATTATGGAAAGGGCACTACGAAGGTTAAACCTATGAATATTTGAATTTATTGAAAATCATGATGATTGTCAATTTTTAGTACAAGAATTGAAAGATATTTGCAAAGAACCACCGATCAATAACACGGGTCAACACAAAATTTTACTATAACTTTGATGCAGTAAATTTCCATTTTTTAGGTCGTAATTAGACTAAATAAAATATATGCCATGAAAAAGTATGCTTTTTTATTTAGGAAACCACTTTAACGATATTTTTTAAAATATGTGGTTTTAATTTTTAATTGAAAATGAAATCACTTTAAGAAACGTCTTTTTTATATTTATTAAGTTTTACTATCAAAATAAATTACAAAAAAGTAAAAAAATAATTTAAAAATGCACACTTTTACTTTTTTTTATGTTTTTTACTTGTTTTATGTCTGGTAACTTATGCCTATTCTCATGACTTCTTTGAAGGGTGGTTTTCTATAGGAAAATAAAAATGAATTATCTTGAATATTGAGAGTGTTTTTATTTACATATTGAAAATATAAAAAAAAATTTAATACTTTATTACTATTATTATTGTCACTCGTAGTTGGAACCTCAAAAAAAATGCACGTGGGTGGCCCGGGTGATTATGGCTCTTGATGTTATCTGAAATGAAATATTCTTGATTATTCTTAATCTATAGACATGTCATTCTGGTTGGAACTATTGAAGGTAAATTTCAAGGATAAATAACAAAATGGCGGACTTTGAAACAAAAAGTCCTTTTATTTTAGCAAAGAAAAGGTTGTAAAATAAAAAGTTAGTGGTGAAAAAAATTATCGTTAGTACCGACGAGAACTATAAGTGTGTAAAACAACCTGTGTTAATTTGAAAGCAATCGGTTTAGTAGAAAAAAAGTTAGGACCCGGGACCCAATGTTTTGAAAAAAAAAAACGCGTTCAAAGTTCAATAACTCCGAGGCGCTCTAGGAAACTCGTTATAACTCCCGAAATATTTCGAATTTCTGTCTGAAATTTTCACAGTATATTCTCAAGACATTGTACTTTCAAGTTAAGCAAAAAAAAAAATTTCGATTTTTTGAACCTAAGTTACCAGACTACTATCTTAATAAACCCGAAATATAGTCTCCTATTATGTTTTCATTGTATTGGCCTTGATAACGTTGTTCGAAGCTCATAATGTCCTAGTGAAAACGTTCTCCTTGCTTTTCTGAATACGCTCCCATGTTGTTTTTGAGTTTATCTAAATGAGCATACAGCATATGTACTTTTATGAAATTCTGCAGGCCATGGTCTCAGAATTTTTTAGTATATTTTCAACTGGGTTTTCGTAGTTTTCGGCTTTGTTATTTCCTAAGAATCCAGAAGCGACTGCTTCGAAACTGTTAAACTCGCTTAACGCTTGAGCAAAAATTAGATAACAATTTAGGACTTGGGTATGAAAATTCCCTTAAAAACCCTAAAAAAATACCGGCCTTAAATTCACTGCACTCGTTTCTGAATCATGAAGGGAATGTACTAGAAGCAGCATAAGTTTTAAACACATTGCATCACATTTAAATGCATAAAGGGATGTAATACTCAACATAATATATTTTATTGTCATAAATTAAAAGTTCTTTCTGCCCAGGACAAATTGAATGCAGTAATGAAAAACAAATTATGCACCAAATGTTTTAAGACAGGGCACAATATAAAAGAATGTAAATGGGAATGTTGCCTCACATGTCAAGAAAACCTTCATTTATGGCTCCACAAAGATAAATTTTCTAAAGCAAAAAGCACAATCATTAAAAACTCGAAAAATGCTAATAGTTGGTATAAAAGAACGTGATAGGAGAGTTATAAAGGCACGTGTTTTATTAGATAGTGGGTCACAAGTTCACCTTATAACCAAAGAAATGAAAAATACAAGACAAATACAAATAAAATAATTAATATTCAATTAAAATCAATAATAATTCCTTTTGAAACAAATTTAGATACCAAAGCACAAAAAGAATGTGTCTCATGTGCCCACAGAATACATAAAAGATAAACAAAAAATTCCATGTGGATATAAAACTAATCGACGCGTCATTTGGTGTTCCGGGAAAGATTCATTTACTATATGGTGAGGACATATTTTTTGACTTATTAAAAGAAGAAATAATAACTATTGAAAATGTTAATTACAAACTACTACTGGACTCCAAATTAACGCTCTGTGGTATTTTAACATATTTAGATGAAAAACAAATCAGGAAGGGCTAAGTTCGGGTGCAACCGAACATATTATGCTCTTTCAACTTGCAGGAATCAAATCCGGGGAAATACTTTGTTGTGTAAAACTTTAACCTGAGGATCGAAATCCAAGCAATTTTATATATGCATATGCTATATATAACTCATACACTGACAGACACATAAGGTTTGTTAGAAAAACGAAAACCATTATATGCAATATATGGCAGTTGAGGTAGTATCGACCAGATTTTATCCATTTCTCCCAATACCACATACTATAAACATGTCACATACTAAAAAACTAATCATATAAAGTAAAGTCAGCCGGATGTTCGAAAATCTTGTATTAGTTACATGTTGATTCATTTTTTGCTTTTGCGTTTTTGTTGTATATGCGTATGCGTTTTTTATGTTTGCTTATTCAAAGTATACATTTGCCACAATTGAGGGATGTAACCAACCTTTTCAACTGGGAGAATCTGAACCGCTGGGGGGAGTTTTCGTTCAAATTTATCTCTTTTAGGCACAAAAGTCAACTATCCAGAATATTTAGTACCTAGTGGCTTGAACAGTTTTTGTTGGATTTGAACAATTTGCATAATTCGTGCAAAGTTTAATCCCCTTATATTAATTGCTTCTTGATTTGTGTACTGGAAAGTAAAATAATCAAGTGGAATTTAAAATTGTGCTACATGGGAAGTAGGCTTGTTTATTGTCCGATTTCACTCAATGTCACAACGTGACATAGAAATATGAAAAAATGCTACGCACCAAATTTTGATGAAATCGGTCAGTCGGGTCTCGAGATATGGGATTTCACCAAAAGGTGGGCGATGCCGCAGCCATCGTCCATTTTTTACCAGGGTCTCTATAAAGCCTTCTCATATTCCCCCGGCGGCAAATTTTTGATTCTCTGGCAAATTTAGTTATTAAGTTATCGCGCTTTTAGTAGTTTTGAACAGTACCGTTACATGGGGAGTGAACGGGGTTTTCATCCGATTTCATCCATTTTCATACCATATTATTTCTTAAATATACCCTGATCAGGGTATATTAAGTTTGTCACGAAGTTTGTAACACCTAGAAGGAAGCGTCGGAGACCCTATAAAGTATATATATAAATGATCAGTATGTTGAGCTGAGTCAATTTAGTCATGACCGTCTTTCTGTCTGTCCATCCGTCTGTCCGTCCGTCCGTCTGTATATATACGAACTAGTCCCTCAGTTTTTAAGATATCGTTTTGAAATTTTGCAGACGTCATTTTCTCTTCAAGAAGCTGCTCATTTTTCGGAACTACCGATATCGGACCACTATAACAAATAGCTGCCATACAAACTGAACGATCGGAATCAAGTTCTTGTATGGAAAATTTTCACATTTGACACAATATATTCACGAAATTTGGTATAGGTTATATTTTATGGCAACAATGTAATCTCCGAAGAAATTGTTCAAATCGGCTTACTACAGCATATAGCTGCTATACAAACTGAACGATCGGAATCAAGGGCTTGTATGAGAAACTTCGCATTTGGCGTGGTATCTTCACGAAATTTTACATGGATTACTGCTTAATGTAATAATATAATCTCCGAAAGAATTGTTCAGATCAGATTACTATAGCATATAGCTTCCGTATAAACTGAACACATAGTTACTAAAAGAAATGCTCCCGTGAAGGATATATTAGCTTCGGTGCAGCCGAAGTTAACGTTTTTTCTTATTTTGCGCTTAGTTATGGCACTTTATAGGTTTTCGGTTAATGGCGATCTATGAACTCGAACTTTATTTGTGTTAGGAAACCTGCGTACCAAGTTTCATCGTGATATCTCATTTTTTACTCAAGTTACAGGTTTCACGGACGGACAGGCAGACATACAACGGGATTTCAACTTTTCTCGTCACTCTGATCATTTGTATATATGTATATAACTTTCTATATTATATAAGTATCTCAATTAGTTTTAGGTGATATGTACAACTGTTAGGTGAATAAAAATATAATACTCTGTAGCACCTGGTTGCAAGAGTATTAGAACTAGATAACCACCTTAGTTGTTTTAGGGAATAGAATCTCTTGAAAATTGGTGTGTTAATAGAAATAAAGAAGAAACACATTGTTAATAATTTAAAAATTTCTGTAGATGGTAAATTCACTGTAGCTCTTCCATTTAAAAAGCAAAATATGAACTATGTTAAGGTTCTTCTTTACAAGCAAAAAGGAGATTCCTTTCTCTGGAGAGAATACTTAAAAATAATGAAACCATGAGAAAGAAATATAAAAAATTTAGGAATGAAACCATGAGATTGGGCCATTTAGTGAAAATAAAAATGTTAATATGCTTGAGTCGAAATATTATGTACCACTTTGTAATTAAACCAGATAACAAAACTACAAAATTAAGAGTAGTTTTTGGTGCATCCTGTAAAAGAGACAAGAATATTTCCTTGGATTCAATAATGCATTCTGGACCAAAGTTGCAAGGAGACTTATTTAAGATTTTACTGAGATTTAGAAAATATAGGAATATTTTCATAGAGACTTCGAAAATATATTTAGCAAATATGAATCTTTTGACGCGATGAAGATAATGAAATACTGGAAACATACAGTTACGTAAGGTATTATTTAACAGTTAAATGTTTGCAGAAAATTGCAGAAATGGAAAGAATTAAATTCAGGATAATATCAAATTAATTTAAAAATTATATGAATTCAACCTTAGAAAATGGCATGAATATTCCTCTTGGCGACTGAGAAAATCAACTTGACTTAAACAAGGAAACTAGCAACGAATTTAAAGCATTAGGTGTCTGTTGGACTCCATTCGACGACCACTTTCGTATAACTTGCAAATGCAACGACAAGATTACTAAAAGGACCATTCTTTCAGACGTTTCCAAATTATTCGACCCGTTGGGCTTTATGAATCCCGTTACAGTTACTTGAAAAATTTTATAACAATAGATGTGGAAATCAAAAACTGATTGGAATGAAAAATGCGAATATTATATGCCATTAACCGATAAATATTGAGATACACGGATTTTGTGATGCTTCGATGAAAGCGCATGGGGCCGTAATTTATACAAAATCTGAAAACCAAATATGCGAAACGTATGTAAATATAATTGCAGCTAAATCAAGAGCCGCGCTAATAAAGATAATAACATTACCGCGGCTGGAACTATGTGCGCCTGTCCTCTTAGTAGAATGAACACAAAAAAGTTTTTAATTTAAATGTTCTTATTACTTTTATACTGGTCGTTTACAGAAATTTGTGTCGAATAGAATAGATTACATGCAAACCAACACCAATAATTGGAGGCATATCTACTCAAAGTCAATCTGGCGGGTACTATTTCTAGAGGAATGTCAACAAGTGAACTTACAACCAAAATATTATGGGTTAGAAGACAGGAGATTATTCATACAAATAATTCTAAAATCCAACAAAAGGTAAACAATGACAATTTATTTTTAATAAACGACAAGCATCAAATTATATAGTTCGTTAAATACAAAAAAAAATTTTGATTTGGAACTAAAACTTCTTCTTCTTCTTCTTAATTGGCGTAGACACCGCTTACGCGATGAAAGCCGAGTTAACAACAGCGCGCCAGTCGTTTCTTCTTTTCGCTACGTGGCGCCAATTGGATATTCCAAGCGTAGCCAGGTCCTTCTCCACCTGGTCCTTCCAACAGAGTGGAGGTCTTCCTCTTCCTCTGCTTCCCCCGCGGGTACAGCGTCGAATACTTTCAGAGCTGGAGTGTTTCCGTCCATTCGGACAACATGACCTAGCCAGCGTAGCCGCTGTCTTTTAATTCGCTGAACTATGTCGATGTCGTCGTATATCTCGTACAGCTCATCGTTCCATCGAATGCGATATTCGCCGTGGCCAATGCGCTAAGGACCATAAATCTTTCGCAGAACTTTTCTCTCGAAAACTCGCAACGTCGACTCATCAGTTGTTGACATCGTCCAAGCCTCTGCACCATATAGCAGGACGGGAATTATGAGTGACTTATAGAGTTTGGTTTTTGTTTGTTGAGAGAGGACTTTGCTTCTCAATTGCCTACTCAGTCCGAAGTAGCACCTGTTGGCAAGAGTTATCTTGCGTTGGATTTCTAGGCTGACGTTGTTGGTGGTGTTTACTCTGGTTCCAAGATAGACGAAATTATCTAGGACTTCAAAGTTATGACTGTCAACAGTGACTTGAGTTCCAAGTCGCGAGTGCGACGACTGCTTGTTTGATGACAGGAGATATTTCGTTTTGCCCTCGTTCACTGCCAGACCCATTTTTTTTGCTTCCTTGTCCAGTCTGAAGAAAGCAGAACTAACGGCGCGGGCGTTAAGGCCGATGATATCAATATCATCGGCATACGCCAGAAGCTGTACACTCTTATAAAAGATGGTACCTTCTCCATTAAGTTCTGCGGCTCGAACTATTTTCTCCAGAAGCAGGTTGAAAAAGTCACACGATAGAGAGTCACCTTGTCTGAAACCTCGTTTGGTATCGAACGGCTCGGAGAGCTCCTTCCCGATCCTGACGGAGCTTTTGGATCAGCCGTATCAGTTTTGCGGGGATACCAAATTCAGACATCGCGGCATGAAGGCAGTGGTGTGTGTCGATTCTTCTTTCACGGGTCTTTTCCAAGATTTGGCGCATGGTGAATATCTGGTCGGTTGTTGATTTTCCAGGTCTGAAGCCACACTGATAAGGTCCAATCGGTTTGTTGACGGTGGGCTTTAATCTTTCACACAATACGCTCGATAGAACCTTATATGCGATGTTGAGGAGGCTAATCCCACGGTAGTTGGCGCAGATTGTGGGGTCTCCTTTTTTATGGATTGGGCATAGCACACTTAAGTTCCAATCGTTGGGCATGCTTTCGTCCGACCATATTTTACAAAGAAGCTGATGCATGCTCCTTATCAGTTCTTCGCCGCCGTGTTTGAATAGCTCGGTCGGCAATCCGTCGGCCCCTGCCGCTTTGTTGTTCTTCAGGCGGGCAATTGCTATTCGAACTTCTTCATGGTCGGGTAATGGAACGTCTGCTTCATCGTCATCGATTGGGGAATCGGGTTCTCCTTCTCCTGGTGTTGTGCGTTCACTGCCATTCAGCAGGCTGGAGAAGTGTTCCCTCCATAATTTAAGTATGCTGTGGGCATCGGTCACTAAATCACCTTTGGGGGTTCTACAAGAGTATGCTCCGGTCTTGAAACCTTCCGTAAGCCGCCGCATTTTTTCGTAGAATTTTCGAGCATTACCCCTGTCGGCCAGCTCATCAAGCTCTTCGTACTCACGCATTTCAGCCTCTTTCTTTTTCTGTCTACAAATGCGTCTCGCTTCCCCCTTCAAGTCTCGGTATCTATCCCATCCCGCACGTGTTGTGGTCGATCGTAACGTTGCGAGGTAGGCAGCCTGTTTTCTCTCCGCTGCGACACGGCACTCCTCGTCGTACCAGCTGTTCTTTTGCACTTTCCGAAAACCAATGGTTTCGGTTGCAGCTGTACGTAAGGAGTTTGAAATGTCGTCCCACAGTTCCCTTATACCGAGTTGTTGACGAGTGCTCTCAGAGAGCAGGAGTGCAAGCCGAGTAGAAAATCGTTCGGCTGTCTGTTGTGATTGCAGCTTCTCGACGTCGAACCTTCCTTGTGTTTGGTGTCGCGCGTTTTTTGCTGCACAGAGGCGGGTGCGAATCTTAGCTGCAACAAGATAGTGGTCCGAGTCGATGTTAGGACCTCGGAGCGCACGCACTTCTAAAGCACTGGAGACGTGTCTTCCGGCTATCACAACATGATCGATCTGGTTGGTAGTTTTTTGTAGTTTTTCGATCCGGAGACAGCCAGGTAGCTTGATGAATCTTCTTATGCTGGAATGTAGTACTACAGATAACCATATTTCGGGCCCCGGCGAAGTCAATCAGCCTCAACCCATTTGGGGAAGTTTCGTCGTGGAGGCTGAATTTACCGACCGTAGTGCCAAAGATACCTTCTTTGCCCACCTTGGCGTTAAAGTCGCCAAGCAAGATTTTGACATCGTGGCGGGGGCAGCCTTCATAAGCGCGCTCCAAGCGCTCATAGAAGGCATCTTTGGTCACATCGTCCTTCTCTTCCGTCGGGGCGTGGGCGCAAATCAGCGATATGTTGAAGAACCTCGCTTTGATGCGGATTGTGGCTAGACGTTCATTCACCGGAGTGAATGATAGTACTTGGCGACGGAGTCTCTCTCCTACCACGAATCCAACACCAAACTTGCGCTCCTTTATATGGCCACTGTAGTAAATGTCACAAGGACCTACTCGTCTCTGTCCTTGTCCCGTCCATCGCATTTCTTGGACGGCGGTCATGTCAGCCTTTCATTTTACGAGGACATCAACCAGCTGGGCAGTGGCACCTTCCCAATTAAGGGACCGGACATTCCAGGGCATGCCCTCAAATCGTAGTCCTTATTTCGTTTGTCATGGTCGTCATCAAAAGGGGGGTCTCTCATCCGAGGCTGCTGTTGGTTTTTCATTGGGGTGAGCTTTTTTCGTGGCGGGTCCCAAACCGAGCGCACAACCCTATGTAGGGGATGTTTCGCCTTCTCACTTTAGCTCGCCTTCGAACGGATGTTCTTAGGCTACCCAGAGGATACTTGGTCAAAGACCGGAAGTAGTGAGCTGCTTGAGCCATGTGTAAAAGAATCGCTTCTGGCCTATCCCAAGTGAATAGCGATCAGAGAACTTTCCTCACTTGCGTGAACTTCTGAACATGACTCCATCCTCCTAAAACTAATTAATTCTAATAAACAAATTCCAAAAATTCCAAACTTGTCACTTTAGCTCCAATTGTAAACAATAATAATATTATAAGAGTAGGAGGGAGAATTATATAAGAGTAGGAGGGAGGATTCGTAGTAATCTTTGAGAGGATGCTAAGCATCTAATACTTCTCCTTTATAAAGATGAATCAGATACACGTTAAGCATCTACACATTGGACCACAGGGTTTACTAGCAATAATCAGACAAAATTTGAGGATTTTAGTCGGTAGACAATTAGCAAGAAAAGTTGTAAATAAATTTTATAGATGTTTTAAAGAAAACTCTCGGCCCCTACACCAGTTAATGGGAAATTTACCGCAAGATAGACTAATAGGAAAGCGCCCATTTTATAATGTGGGAATGGGCTTCCAATTTGAATACATCACAAAATGCGTGGGAAAAAGGCTGATAAAATGTCTGTGTTTTCGTATGCTTTTCAATGAAAGCAGTACACTTAGAAGTAGTATCAGATCTAATTTCAGTAGCCTTTATAAATGCCCTAAAAAGATATATTTCTAGGTGAAGTTGCTCCAACAAAATTTTTTCTGATATCGGGACCAATTTTATTGGAGCAACCAATAGTATTCGTGAAGTTCTCAAATTATTTCAGAAATACTATCAAAAAGTAGATTTAACAGAATTTTGTAATCAAAGAAAAAACAATTTTTCCGTGTAATTCAAGGAGTAATGACTTTTGAAGAAATGTTCACACTCATGACACAAAGCCGTACCTAATTCGAGACCTATTACTCCATTATCAAAAAACCTAAGTGGTCTCCAGAAGTTAACACCAGACCAAAAATAAATAAATGGCAAGTTTCCTTTGAAAACATTAAAGCTGATACCTTGGTACTTTTTAAAGAAGAAAATATTTCACCATTACAAAAGAGAAAACGACGCATTGAAAACGTCATTTTAGGCCAAGAATGGCAAATGTAAATTGGGAGACGTAAGGACAAGCAATGGTATATCAAAATAAGCGATACACAATGTTTGTTCTTTTCCTATCACAGAAAAAGATTGAGATATGTAAGTGATAATAAACCAAGGCGGGCAACTTGCATAAAAAATAAAAACATCATTTTAACATTATTAAGCTTACCTACAGTTTTACCATCCGTAAAATGCTTAAATGCAAGTTAATTTAAAAATAGTTCTGGGAATGTAACGAAATCAATCGTCAGTGGAAAACGCTACCGTAGATACATTAAAACGTCAAAATCCATCCGATTGGGATAATTTTAAAACACTGAACGGCTCAATTTATTCGATTCTCGATGAGCAATTGAAACGCGAGTTAGTCATTGAAGCAGCCTTTAAGCACAGCTCAACAATGGAGACCTTTGAAATGTTAATTTTTAATGAAAATAAAAAGAATTTTTGTAACATGAATGATGAAATGATGGAGAGCGTAAATATTTAGGCTTACGACCTGAAAAGTTCTGTGATTGAATTCGAAATACGAGGGCTAATCTTAAACCACGTAGAATGTCATCATATGGTGCAATACGGCATGAATACCACTAACCTATACCTATTAATTGCTGGCGGAGTTATCGTAACAATTGTCTTACGACGCATCTAAAATTCAGCAAGGAACGTATATCCAGCAGAATGACATTTCTTTAGAAATAAGTTATTATTAATAGCAAATTCAAATTATATTAAAAATTTTAAATGCAGGACAATAGCTTGTATAAGACAAAATATTACGAGTTCGATCTGCCAGTCTTGTAACGAAAAATATAATTAAAATGCCCAAGATTTATAAAGTCAGTATGTTCAGATTTCTGAACAGTTCTTAACGGCTAAAATCCTATGTAATATATTGTTGAAAATCTGTACATAAACAGACATCATATTACATTTATTACATTTATGTGCATTATCACCAGCACATACGATGTAGCCTGAAGCATAGATATGTATGTATTTACAAATACCCATTTTTATCAACACTGAAATTAATGTGGAAGATGGAGATATGTATGTTCACGCAAGTGAAGAAAGTTCTCTGATCGCAATTCACTTGGGAGTGGCAATTATTTTACATATGACAAGACGAGCTTGTGCGCTGGGCTTGGTATCAGCCACATAAAAAACATTACCGAGGTAACATCCCCAAATGGGTTGAGGCTGATCGGCTTCGCCGACCACCAAAATATGGTTATACATATGTAGTACTAACTTCCAGCATAGAAAATATTAACAAAATCACTTGACTGTATCCGAATCGAAAAGTCACTAACCAGATCGATCATGTTGCGATAGACGGAAGGCACGTCACTAGTGTTTTAGAGGTGTGTACGCACCGAGGTCTTCAGACCACTATCTTGTTGCAGCCTAGATACGCACCCTTCTGTGTGCAACAAAAAACGCACATCAGCAAATACAAGGAAGGTTCGTTGTCGAGGAGCTGCAATCACCACAGACAGGCGAACGGGTTCCAACTCGACTTGCTATCCTGCTCTCTTAGAGCACTCATGAGCAACTCGGTATAAGGGAACTGTGAGACCCCATCAAGTTCCTTACGTACAGCTGCAAACGAAACTATTGGTTTTCGGACGAGGCAAAAGAAAAGTTGGTATGATGAGGAGTGCTTAGTAGGGTGGGTCGATTTCGGACTTTTTTCGATTCGGGATTTCTAATAGTGCGGAAAAGTTGCCTTAGTACTTCCTGATTCCAATGCAACTTTTTGTTTTGAGATCGGATTGCATCTTTAACTCCAACTCCGGCCTTGAAATTTCGGAAATTCGCCTAAAATCGTGAAATTGTCTACCATTCGCCTGAAATACGCAACTCATGGCAAAATGTATAAAACAAAAGTTATTTGTCACGTCATTTGCTACCGAAATGGTATACATGATCATGGCCGTAGGACGAACCGTTCCCGAGATACGAGCGAAAAGGCGGTGCGCCACAGCGCAAGGTGAAAATCGGCTTGCGGCCACACTTTTTGACGTCGATTTCGCCGAGTGCTATCACTCACATTCATTCACCTACGCCAAAGGACACGTTCGGATAGGTCTCCACACAAATATTTTTTCATCGAGTTCCTTCACTCTTGTCGGTGATTTCGCCGAGTTCTATCACTGACATTAATTTCCCTGCGCCATACGACACGTTCGGACTGGTCTCCATATAAATATTTTTTCATCGAGTTCCTTCACTCTTATATTCTCTCAACAGAACACAGAACTTAAAATGTCTGTATCTAAATTTAAATTTAACAATCTCTCTGAGTCCCAGTCACCTACTTACCAAGATGTTCTTTTGTGTTATCAGTTTGAAAGATTTCGTATAGGGCGACTCCGAGGCGACAACTATGAACCTAGGAGTAAAGAGGTTACAGAAATATTTGCAAAAAAGGTTGAAAATACTTTCAAAAAGTCATCTATTCCGATAGTTTCACACACCAGAGTTGTACAAATGCTCACCACATACCATAAGAAATTTCTGACACTTAAACAAATGTTTTTAAGGAACGCAATAGGTTTGAGCTCTAAAAGAGACGACTTTGTCTCTTCTGCCGGAAAATTATTTGATATCGCTGCTTGTAAATGCATTTATTATTCTTCTTGCACTTGTCCAAAGGAGAGGAAAGTTCCTATCAATGAACAACCATTTCTCTTGGACCAGAGAACCAGAAGAATTGGTCGCATTGGAAGTGTTGATCTACCTGAAACAAAAAAGATTACAAAGAAAAATGAACGTAAAGAAAAGCTTTCAAAACGTCATTCAACATCTACACTTACCAGAAAAGTATCAGCTGGAACACGTGACCATTCAGATCAGCCAGACTCTCATACAGACGACAAATGTGTCGCACATGGATTCTTCTAAAAACGATGCTGATGATGAATTTTCTCTTCCATCCTCTAAAACCAAACAAAACACACTAGTATTAGAACACGGGATACACTTAAAATACCGAAATTCAAAATGCGGACATATCAAAATACCGACAAAATTTAAATATGCAGCTAAATCAAAATACCGACAAATCAGAACACCGACAAATCAAAATACCGACAAATCAAAATACCGACAAATCAAAACACCGACAAATCAAAATAACGACAAATCGTACAAA
>NW_026089623.1:23394479-23418066 GCF_024586455.1 Bactrocera neohumeralis
TATTTAAATATATAAGAATAAAATTGACAACATAGTTTACTTGTCGAATGTCAAGCTGAGAACGTATAATATAGAGAAGGTTCAATTGCGGACAGGCGTGTGAACTATCAAGAGCTAACAAAATCCTATTGGTTTATTTCACCACTTTTGGCTGAGAAGGAGAAATTTTAACAGTGCTGAGCGAACAGAGTTGAGCATTTAATGAAAATTATGCTCAGAAATATACATTGCTATTACAGATGTATGTTGCTTTTTTGCTTATATATTTATACGTTTACATGCAATCAGATCAATTGATATGAATATCATTTTGCGAATTTTTGTTAATTCGTGCAAAATTGATAACATTATTAATAAATTATGCTATTTTCATGGTAATATTTGTAGTTAATGTCCAAATAAAAGCTACTTTTTAAATATTTCTTATCTTTGATAATATTATATAATTTCGTATGCAAGTATATGCTATTGTATATGAAATATTATCGTAATATCCTAAAGACATAATATAATAATAATATATGTAAATCACACCTCTTTCATAGGCATCTATCCTGCAGATATGTATGCAAGTACAAATCAATTTCAAATTAAGATATTGTCATTTATCAGTAACTAGCTGAACCCGCAGTCGTTGTCCTGCGTGAAATTATGTGTTTAGAAATGAAAAAGTTGAATTTATCATTTCACTTTTTTAATGTATCGCAGCTTGATAAACAACATTTTTTGGTTACTGTTCCGGTGTATAGAAAATATGGTTTTCCAACTCGCGAGCAGGCCACGTATATCTGGCCCAGTGAAAAACAAAGCATTTCCAAATGTATACCATACACTTTGCGAGTATCCTTGTGTCTCAAATGTGATTTTCACTGGAAACTGAATATGTTTGTACTGAAATGGCAAATCGTTAGAACTCAGAGCATTCTGCCCCTTTGTATTCGATAGCTGCGTCACAATCAGTCAGGTTCCATTACACAGTTTTGGCGCCTGAAGATTGTGGAACATAATAACGACAGATCCAACTTTGAGACGCAAATGATGCGGTGGCATACCAAGCCTATTCAAAGAATTTAGAAATTCCACGATCGATCAATTTGTATGAGCGCAAGTCTCCCGGAAATTGACTTTGAATCTTCCAGTTTAAGTCAACAACATCGGTATTTTTGGCAGCTAACATTCCGCGTGCACTTAACGAACTGTAGTTACGATAATTTGTCCAATGTCCGATTATTCATGATGAGTTCATCTTTGGTGAATTGGTAAAGGGAAGATGGAATTGATATCAAACCACCGGAAGTATCAACCAGATTTTACCCATTTCCAATTCTTAGCGAATACGATGTAAAATGTCTTCGGCAATGTCATTTTTGTTCGTATTCCATAATTGACGCTAATTTGTTGGCTGATCATCGCGAAAAGTGTGCGAACTTCATTCCAGTGATTATCATGTTCCAGCAATTGTAAATGTAATTGTATGTATAATATCAAGATATTTCCGAATAGAGCAAGTTCTCGCAAACGGTTCACTGACAAAAGTTGAGAAAAATCTCGTAAATGTTAATTTTGTTGCTGGGGTGTTTTCTCTGTCTATACTGTATTCCCTGTGTTGAAATAGACTATTTGGTCATTCTCCAAATTAACTGCGAGACGCACAACAGTCGGAAAACGTTTATGAATCGCAAAAGTAAATATCATACAAAGCGCTTTATTGCAGTTTACGTATCGACCGTATCTTTCAAGATCAGTAACCGCCATGTTGCTTCCTTTGGTGACGTATTTTATCGTTTACACCAAACTGCAGTATGCAACATGGACATGACTTTTGAATGTGAATTAGACAGTGGCGAATATGGTACGATCCATATGTTGTCGACTTCGATATGTTGTTAACTTCGATATTCACGCCTCTAAATTGAATGCTAAATGTTCTGCTATTGTCATCTGGTGAGCGACGCTGATACATTGGATATCCATCATTTCTAGTTTGTGTTTCGGAAAGAAAAGCTCCTGGATAGTGTTTCGTACATTTATTGTCAGACATACAAACCGAAGTGGTATTGTGATGTCCGTAAGGTAGATGAACCATATTGGTTTCGTATAATTCTGCTTCTATCTCTGGATCAGGAATTTCCGCAGAAATGATTTCTTTAATTTGATTTGGAGTAACCACCATCCACCATCCAAAGAAGAATATGTGCGTGCGGCAAACCTCTCTTTTGCTAGTTGTCCTCTGACATCGTGACGATCGCTTGCTGATTGCCCGCGATCCATAATTTCATTTGTATGTCATCGCATCCTGGCAATACTCGGTCATGTGCCATGGACTGTCAATATACATACTTATGTTGATGCCAAACCGAACGCGACCTCTTCATGGCATCGTAACAAATTTCAATCTGTAATTGAGCACTTTGTGTGAATCACTCATAACGTTTTCACGGAATAAATTTCAATAATTTTTTTTTTGAATAACTGGAATAAAGAAAACAAACAACAAATTTAACAATTGAAAAACAAAAGGAAAAAAGATGAAAAACAAATTTTTGTATGAAAAAAAGTTATTTTTTTTGGAATTGTCCAACTTTCCGACTGTTCCTCACGAAAAGCATACGGGTTTTTTATTTCTAAACTTTCCTCGATCCACAGCGAACAACCTCTGAAAATTTCATCAAGATTGGTTCAGCTATTCTCGAGCATTAGCGTTACTAACAGCATTCATTCGTTTGTATGGGAAAAAGAAAAGGGCTTTTTTTAGGGGTTTTCCGGCAATTATTTGAATTTAAAAATTATTCGCCATAAAAACCATCCTTGAGCTTAACGAACATTTAAAAAAAAGAATTGGCAAAATTGGTCCAGGCGTTTTTGAGTTATGAGCCAGCATTTAAAATCATGTTCGTTTTTATTTCCTTTTTAAAATCGTATTTGAAAATTTATTTTCTTCATAATTTTTTTCGGAAAATTTTCCAGAATTTTCTTAAGTATTCTTCTTGTTTGGGCGGAGACCTGTCCGAATTGGTGGTAATCACCGAAATCGGTCCAGACGTTCTCCAGTTATAAGCGTAGTAACTAACGTCACTTTCTTTTATATACATATATAGAAGATATAAAAAGCGCGCGCTTCTCTATATTTATGTACACACATATGTATGTACATATGTACGTATGACATTCCCACACAAACAATGCATACACAACACACATACTTATATGCATTCACATGTGGATAAGTCACCCGGAAAAATTACAAATATTGTTCTACAAAAACAACAATCGTTTGAAAAAGCATCAGAAACCAATATGGCATCCAAATTGCCCACGTCAAAATTTATAGTAAATTACACAACATCAAAATTTTCATTCATGAACGCAAACGTACTTTCAAAACGCATATTCGATTCATTCATAAAAGCAGACGCCATTACATCACCCCGAGCATGCCTTGCCAACAAGCGTCTTTTCGCGACGAAAATTCATTAATTGGACCACACCACAAAATTCATAAATTGAATATATTTCTGAAATTTTATGGAATATAAGCAAATATAAGTATTAAAATATATTAGAAAAAAATTGACAACACAGTTTATTTGTCGATTTTCAATTCAAGAAATGTTTCAAAGAAAATATTCTATATTCCTCTGATGCATGTGTACAGTCAATCCCGACTAAGTAGTACTCCGCTTAAATGAAAATCATCCCTCTTAACTGCCTATGTCTTGCTGCATCTCACGGTTTGTTTTTTGAAAAACATAGAAATTATTGTTTTAAGTACGACTCGCTTAAGTATCCCCACTCGCTTATGTACCATATTATATTTTTATACTCTCGCAACAATGTTGCTAAGGAGAGTATTATAGTTTTGTTCACATAACGGCTGTTTGTAAGTCCTAAAACTAAAAGAGTCAGATATAGGGTTATATATACCAAAGTGATCAGGGTGACGAGTAGAGTCGAAATCCGGATGTCTGTCTGTCCGTCCGTCCGTCTGTCCGTCCGTCTGTCCGTCCGTTTGTCCGTCCGTCCGTGCGTGCAAGCTGTAACTTGGGTAAAAATTGAGATATCATGATAAAACTTGGTACACGTATTCCCTGGCTCCATAAGAAGGTTAAGTTCGAAGATGGGCAAAATCGGCTCACTGCCACGGCCACAAAATGGCGGAAACCGAAAACCTATAAAGTGTCATAACTAAGCCATAAATTAAGATATTAAAGTGAAATTTAGCAAAAAGGATCGCATTAGGGAGGGGCATATTTGGACGTAATTTTTTTGGAAAAGTGGGCGTGGCCCCGCCTCCTACTAAGTTTTTTGTACGTATCTCGGAAACTACTATAGCTATGCCAGCCAAACTCTACAGAGCCGTTTTCTTCAGGCATTTCCATATACAGTTCAAAAATTGAAGAAATCGGATAATAACCACGCCCACCTCCCATACAAAGGTTATGTTGAAAATCACTAAAAGTGCGTTAACGGACTAACAAAAAACGTCAGAAACACTAAATTTTACGGAAGAAATTGCAGAAGGAAGCTTCACCCAGGCTTTATTAAAAATTGAAAATGGGCGTGGCCTCGCCCACTTATGGACCAAAAACCATATCTCAGGAACTACTTTACCGATTTCAATGAAATTCGGTATATAATATTTTCTTAACACCCTGATGACATGTACGAAATATAGTTGAAATCGGTTCTCAACGACGCCTTCTTCCAATATAACGCTATTTTGAATTCCATCTGATGCCTTCTCTGTATAATATAAAGTACATTAGGAACCAATGATGATAGCGGAATAAAACTTTATAAAAATACGGTATTTGAAAAATATGTAAATGACGTATGATGAAAATTCGATTATCACTTTATCATGCGAGAGTATAAAATGTTCGGCGACACCCGAACTTAGCCCTTCCTTACTTGTTATTTTTAACAAACCACAAAAATCTGTATCTTTGATTGTGGCACATAACCGGAATTGACTGTATTTGTCAAGGAATATAAAAAATATTTTGTAATTCTGAAATATTTTTACGCGGCTCGCAAGAATCTGCATCGATATGTATGTAAGCTCACACACAAACATACATATTTACGCTGTTTTGTCGGCGAAGCTGTACAGGGGCAAGGGAAGCGGTGACAATCGGCGGCCATTCGTTTATTTTTTTCGGCGCAGCTTGGATTTTCTACCAACAACACAATGTTGTGACACTTTGTATGAAAAAATGGGTGTGTATATTCACATACAAAGTTGTGTGTACATACAAATGTGAATATGTGAACACTATACGTATGGTTTTTTTTAAATCTTTTTACATGTACACATAATTACATGCATACTTATGTATGTGAATCTATGCGACGGTGTTGTCTTTTGAGATGTTGTCAAAACTTCTAATGCCCAAAGCAAATAATTATATAAAGATATACATAACTTACCAAACCTATGTATATAAATTAAATATTTAGGCAATAATACATGACATTATTATATATTTCAATAGATTTTATAGAATTCATCAAAATATAAGTTAAATTGCACATATGCATATACATACTTATATATGTATGTACTTATGTATATGCTTTGATATAAAATATATTGAGAATATCTATAAATTATATACATACATACATACATACAGTAAATAGTCGTTTGCGCATTGTAAATATGCAAATCTGTAAACATTGAGCATTTCTAAACATTGAAATTAGCATTACTTTCATGTTAAATATTGGTGAAATCCGCTAATAATTTTTTGTGGTGAAATCCACTAATAGAAAACTCAGCCCCTCCAAAAAGAGGAACGTGATTACAATCGGCACACCATGGGCCTTCTCTATAATACACGTTCTCTGCAGAAACTATGGGGATTCAATTAATTTCGATATTTGACCAGTTCTCATACACTATACTGCCATTATCGAGATTATTTGCCATTACAAAGATACCTATTTTATCCTCTGTGGCGAAATGTTTCGACCCCGCAGGATGGTTTTCTCTAATAATGACAGCGAAAATCCTGGGACAAACAAGTGAAACGTCTGTGCTTAACAGAATTGCCCCAGTTTGCAAAAACTCAGAATGAAATTTCTTATATTCCCATTTCATGTGTAAATTATGCCCCAGATAACATAGTAGAATTACACGGTTTCTTTGTCGCCTCTGAAAAGGCGTAACTATGTATATATGTACATATGTTCGCACACAAAGAGACACTGCGACCACAAGTCACCTGTTCGTAGGAAAAGCAAAAGTGACTCCTCTAAAAACAATAGGCCTACCACGACTTCAATTATGTGGCGCGCTATTACTTTCGAAATTAGACCCTTTGCTGAAAATTCACTTAAACATGTGCAACAACATATTATAATAACCCACCCACCCAGCTATAACAGTGACAGTTATGTTACCTAGTGACATGCCAGTAACGCGCACCTGTTTAATTGTCACTCTTTCCTATCACGTTCTTTAGGGCGAAACAAAAACCTCCCAAACTTTTGTATACATGTGATTTTTTATAACCTTCTTACTCACATATTTTCTTCTGTAATAAAACTATCTACTTTCTTCTCTAACTTTAGTCAGAGAACGTTAAATATAGAGAATGTTCAATTGCGGACAAGCGTGTGAACAGTCAAGAGCTAACAAAATCCTATTAGTGGATTTCACCACTTTTGGCTGAGAAGGAGAAATTTTAACAGTTCTGAGCGAACAGAGCTGAGCATTCAATGAAAATAGTGCTCAGAAATATACATTGCTATTACAGACGTACATATGTTGCTCGTTTGCTTAGTTTTATACGTTTACATGCAATCATATCAATTGATATGAATATCATTTTGCAAATTTTTGTGAATTCGTGCAAAATTGATAACATTATTAATAAATTATGCTAATTTCATGGTAATATTTGTAGTTAATGTCCAAATAAAAGCTACTTTTTAAATATTTCTTATCTTTGATAATATTATATAATTTCGTATGCATGTATATATGCTATATACATATAAGTTAACTTCAGACAATTCCCACCATCGGTCAGCAACTCAGTACGAAACTCGAAACCCAGCAATAGCTGACGTCGCATCAGCAATATTAGCGGCTTCACACGCGCATCCGATTAACTGCTGACTATAAGGAGGATGGAGTCATGTGTAGAAGTTCACGCAAGTGAGGAAAGTTCTCTGATCGCCATTCACTTGGGAGTGGCCAGAAGCGATTCTTTTACACATGGCTCAAGCAGCTCACTACTTCCGGTCTTTGACCAAGTATCCTCTGGGTAGCCTAAGAACATCCGTTCGAAGGCGGGCTAAAGTGAGAAGGCGAAACATCCCCTACATAGGGTTGTGCGCTGGGTTTGGGACCCGCCACGAAAAAAGCTCACCCCAATGAAAAACCAGCAGCAGCCTCGGATGAGAGACCCCCCTTTTGATGACGACCATGGCAAACGAAATAAGGACTACGAATTAAGGGCATGCACCTGGAATGTCCGGTCCCTTAATTGGGAAGGTGCCGCTGCCCAGCTGGTTGATGTCCTCGTAAAAACAAAGGCTGAAATCACCGCCGTCCAAGAAATGCGATGGACGGGACAAGGACAGAGACGAGTAGGTCCTTGTGACATTTACTACAGTGGCCACATAAAGGAGCGCAAGTTTGGTGTTGGATTCGTGGTGGGAGAGAGACTCCGTCGCCGAGTACTATCATTCACTCCGGTGAATGAACGTCTAGCCACAATCTGCATCAAAGCGAGGCTCTTCAACATATCGCTGAACTGCGCCCACGCCCCGACGGAAGAGAAGGACGATGTGACCAAAGATGCCTTCTATGAGTGCTTGGAGCGCGCTTATGAAGGCTGCCCCCGCCACGATGTCAAAATCTTGCTTGGCGACTTTAACGCCAAGGTGGGCAAAGAAGGTATCTTTGGCACTACGGTCGGTAAATTCAGCCTCCACGACGAAACTTCCCCAAATGGGTTGAGGCTGATTGACTTCGCCGGGGCCCGAAATATGGTTATCTGTAGTACTACATTCCAGCATAAAAGGATTCATCAAGCTACCTGGCTGTCTCCGGATCGAAAAACTACAAAAAACTACCAACCAGATCGATCATGTTGGGATAGCCGGAAGACACGTCTCCAGTGTTTTAGAAGTGCGTGCGCTCCGAGGTCCTAACATCGACTCGGACCACTATCTTGTTGCAGCTAAGATTCGCACCCGCCTCTGTGCAGCAAAAAACGCGCGCCACCAAACACAAGGAAGGTTCGACGTCGAGAAGCTGCAATCACAACAGACAGCCGAACGATTTTCTACTCGGCTTGCACTCCTGCTCTCTGAGAGCACTCGTCAACAACTCGGTATAAGGGAACTGTGGGACGGCATTTCAAACTCCTTACGTACAGCTGCAACCGAAACCATTGGTTTTCGGAAAGTGCAAAAGAACAGCTGGTACGACGAGGAGTGCCGTGTCGCAGCGGAGAGAAAACAGGCTGCCTACCTCGCAACGTTACGATCGACCACTACACGTGCGGGATGGGATAGATACCGAGAGTTGAAGAGGGAAGCAAGACGCATTTGTAGATAGAAGAAGAAAAAGGCCGAAATGCGTGAGTACGAAGAGCTTGATAACCTGGCCGACAGGGGTAATGCTCGAAAATTCTACGAAAAAATTCGGCGGCTTACAGAAGGTTTCAAGACCGGAGCATACTCTTGTAGAACCCCCAAAGGTGATCTAGTCACTGAACGCACAACACCAGGAGAAGGAGAACCCAATTCCCCAATCGATGACGATGGAGCAGACGTTCCATTACCCGACCATGAAGAAGTTCGAATAGCAATTGCCCGCCTGAAGAACAACAAAGCGGCAGGGGCTGACGGATTGCCGGCCGAGCTATTCAAACACGGCGGCGAAGAACTGATAAGGTGCATGCATCAGCTTCTTTGTAAAATATGGTCGGACGAAAGCATGTCCAACGATTGGAATTTAAGTGTGCTATGCCCAATCCATAAGAAAGGCGACCCCACAATCTGCGCCAACTACCGTGGGATTAGTCTCCTCAACATCGCATATAAGGTTCTATCGAGCGTATTGTGTGAAAGATTAAAGCCCACCGTCAACAAACTGATTGAACCTTATCAGTGTGGCTTCAGACCTGAAAAATCAACAACCGACCAGATATTCACCATGCGCCAAATCTTGGAAAAGACCCGTGAAAGAAGAATCGACACACACCACCACTTCGTCGATATCAAAGCTGCTTTCGACAGCACGAAAAGGAGCTGCCTCTATGCCGCGATGTCTGAATTTGGTATCCCCGCAAAACTGATACGGCTGTGTAAGCTGACGTTGAGCAACACCAAAAGCTCCGTCAGAATCGGGAAGGACCTCTCCGAGCCGTTCGATACCAAACGAGGTTTCAGACAAGGCGACTCCCTATCGTGCGATTTCTTCAACCTGCTTCTGGAGAAAATAGTTCGAGCTGCAGAACAGCTGCTGGCGTATGCCGATGATATTAATATCATCGGCCTTAACACCCGCGCCGTTAGTTCTGCTTTCTCCAGACTGAAACAAATAGGTCTGGCAGTGAACGAGGGCAAAACGAAATATCTCCTGTCATCAAACAAACAGTCGTCGCACTCGCGACTTGGAACTCACGTCACTGTTGACAGTCATAACTTTGAAGTCGTAGATAATTTCGGAACCAGCATAAACACCACCAACAACGTCAGCCTAGAAATCCAACGCAGGATAACTCTTGCCAACAGGTGCTACTTCGGACTGAGTAGGCAATGGAGAAGCAAAGTCCTCTCTCGAGAAACAAAAACCAAACTCTATAAGTCACTCATGATTCCCGTCCTGCTATATGGTGCAGAGGCTTGGACGATGTCAACAACTGATGAGTCGACGTTGCGAGTTTTCGAGAGAAAAGTTCTGCGAAAGATTTATTGTCCTTTGATTTCCTGGCCACGGCGAATATCGCATTCCATGGAACGATGAGCTGTACGAGATATATGACGACATTGACATAGTTCAGCGAATTAAAAGACAGCGGCTACGCTGGCTAGGTCATGTTGTCCGAATGGACGGAAACACTCCAGCTCTGAAAGTATTCGACGCTGTACCCGCCCGGGGAAGCAGAGGAAGAGGAAGACCTCCACTCCGTTGGAAGGACCAGGTGGAGAAGGACCTGGCTACGCTTGGAATTGGCGCCACGTAGCGAAAAGAAGAAACGACTGGCGCGCTGTTGTTAACTCGGCTATAATCGCGTAAGCGGTGTCTACGCCAACTAAGAAGAAGAAGAATAGGGAACGTGACCCGGTAAAAGCGTAGGTTTAATTTAGACTTAAGGACGCGAGTCCGCTATCCTTTTTTAAAAATCAAAACCACAAACTAATGGTTTAATTGGCGCCCGAGCAGGGACCGCGCGCGAAGGTATTGAAAGCCTGAAAATTAAAAAGTAAGGCTACGCGAGTGAGTAAAAATTACAATACCGAGTAATACACAAAAGCGGCTACCGGAGCCCCAAAAATAACGTCGAAGGACCAAAGATATCCTGATGGGAAGCTGTCCCCTTACACCGGACTGAAAGCGTTAGGATCCGATAGGAAGGAAACGCACCCTCCACCACGTGCGCAACGAGGGACCCTAGTAGGACAGCAAACGGGACGACACCCCTTGCGCCAGGAGGCTAGATATAAGTAAGCATATAGATTAAGAAATATTAAATTAATTAATTAAAAAATTAGGAAATTTATAAAACATTTGGAAAAAAGTGGAAAGAGATAATTAAAAACCAGAGAATTATAAACTATAAACAAAATAAGAACGGCTTGTACAGCCAATAAATTATAAGAACGAACGAGCCGATAAGGACATATAACTAAAAACAATAATATCCTCAAAATATCTAATAAAATTATGCCAAACAATCCCATACGACCCATACGACCTGCTGTGCTAAACGCACCCACAGCAGGCAATACCCAAACATCCCATCCTGTTCCAAATTCTGACATTAACCAATGTTATAAGTGGTGTGGTCGCAAACATTTTAAGACAAGAAGGACGAAACATAGTCCAAGCTGCGCTTAATGCAAACACAAACTTTGCGAACTTAACTGACGTGACTATAGACCCTACACTGGCAAACAACATCAACGACTTAGACAAAATCCCTGATGTGGTAAGATGTCTTCGTGAATTCTCAGGGAATCCAGGAGAATTCAGTTCATGGAAGAAAAGCGTGGACAGAATTTTGGAAATATACGAACCTCAAGGAGGATCGCCAAAATACTACGGTATCCTTAACGTAGTAAGAAACAATATCGTGGGCAACGCAGACATTGCCCTCGAATCATATAACACACCTTTAGAATGGAAGGCTATTTCAAAATGCCTTACTCTCCATTACGCCGATAAAAGGGACGTAGGTACCTTAGAGTACCAAATGACGTCATAAGTTCAAGGTAACCATGCTATTCAGGAATTTTACCAAAGGGTATATTCGCACCTATCTCTCATTCTTAATAAACTTGGTTGCATGGAATTCGGTGCTGAATCCATGCATTTACTCACACGAGCTTATCGTGACAAAGCCCTTGACACTTTTATTCGAGGACTGAATGGCGATTTACCAAGGCTCCTTGGCATGAGAGAACCCGTAGACCTCCCTCAAGCTCTTCACTTATATTTTAAGTAAGAAAACCAGAAATTTCGTTCGCATTATGCGATCAATAATAATTCCTACGTTAGAAAAGCTCAGGACTTTCGCCCACCTCTTCCGCCTAAAAAGGCCACCAACGAATTCTACCCACAATTGGCTTACATTCCTAAGCCATATTTATCTAAACCGAACTACGTGCCTCAGCAACGGCAACAACCAAATTTTAACTATAGCAATTCTCCAAACTTTCGGCCAACAGGCCACAACCCCCACATCCTATCGGATACCGCGTCACGAGCCAATGGATGTAGACCATTCCCTACATAAAAAAGCGGTTAACTATATGAATAGAAATGCACTCAATAACCAAGCTTGGAAACGACCGTCAAATTGCCCTCCATAATGCCTTTCAAACAACGAAGGAACTTCCATATAGAAACCGGTAGAGAAGATCTATATGACCAACAAGCCACATATGACCACCATGACGAACAAATCTTGACATCGACAAAGGAAGAATACGAAGCAATGTTAAACAACAAACAAATCGAACAACTAGTCCAAGAGAGTAGCCAACCCGACTACATAGATATTAATTTTTTAGGATGAAAAGTTCTTCGTTGCCTTATATAGAATTTAGAACGAAGAACGGAAATTTTTTAAAAATACTTATAGATACAGGATCAAGCAAAAATTACATACAACCACAACTTGTAGCAAAACCAATTCCTAATGAAGAAGCTTTTTTTGCAAATTCCATAGCAGGAAAGATTCAAATTACCCATCATTCAATAATTAATCTAGCTCAAATAGATAACTCGAATTTGAAATTTTTTATCCTACCAGGACTGAAATCTTTTGATGGTATTATCGGAAACGATAGCCTCAAACGCCTCAATGCAACTATAAACATTCGCGATGACATAATTAAATTCGGTAACGGTAAAGAAATAAGAATAAAACAGAAGCTTTCTCCTACTGTAAACAGTATTGACGTAAGGACAGAACAAATGACACCTTCTCAGAAATTCATCATTCAAAAACTTGAAAACAAATATTCTCAGTTATTTTCCGATCCAAATGAAAAACTAGCCTACACTTCTACCGTAGTAGGCGAAATCAGGACTTCTTCAGGTACACCCGTTTACACCAGATATTATCCATACCCTATTGGCATGAGAGAATTCGTCACCAAGGAAATCCAAACCTTACTCAAAGATGGCATAATAAGACGTCACGTTCTCCATACAACTCACCAGTTTGGGTTGTTCCAAAAAAATTAGACACCACCGGCGAAAAGAAATTTAGACTCGTAATTGATTACAGAAAATTAAATAATGCTACTATTTCCGACAAATACCCCATACCCGAAATAAATGAAATTATTGCGCAATTAGGAAATAATAAATATTTTTCCGTATTGGATTTAAAAAGTGGATTCCATCAAATTCCTTTAAAAGAATCTGACATTGAAAAAACAGCCTTTTCTGTCAATAATGGCAAATATGAGTTTACACGACTCACATTCGGGATTCTTTCAATATTTCAAAGAGCCTTAGATAATATTCTAAGAAACTATATAGGTAAAATCTGCTATGTCTACATTGATGACATAATAGTTTTCGGCGAAGATGAAGAAAGCCATCTCCAAAATATTGAACAAATATTTCGCACTCTCAAAGAAGCAAATATGAAAGTTCAACTGGAAAAATGCGAATTCTTCCGAAATGAAGTCGAGTGCCTAGGCTTTATTATTTCACCAAGTGGTGTAAAAACCAATCCTTCAAAAGTTGAAGGTATACAAAATTTCCCATGTCCGAAAACTTTGAAAGACTAAAGATCTTTCCTTGGCCTTTCCGGCTACTACCGCCGCTTCATAAGGGATTATGCTAAATTAGCAAAGCCCCTTACTTCGCTCTTAAGAGGGGAGGATGGACGAATTTCAAGAAATGCATCCTGTAAAAAGCAGATAACTCTCAATAGCGCAGCACTAGAAGCCCTCAATAAAATAAAATCCTCACTCGTTTCAAAGGAAGTAGTTCTAGCATATCCTGACTTTAATAAAGATTTTCACCTCACCACTGATGCATCTAATTATGCTCTCGTAGCAGTCTTAGAACAATCAGGCAAACCCATAGCATGCATATCCCGTTCACTAAGTAAAGCCGATGAAAATTACGCCGCAAATGAAAAAGAAATGCTAGCAATAATATGGGCACTTAATAGTTTCAGAAGTTATTTGTATGGTTCATCCAAAGTAATCATTTTCACAGACCATCAACCCCTAACCCATGCATTAAGTAATAAAAATTATAACGGAAAAATGAAAAGATGGAAATGTATCCTCGAAGAGTACAATTACGAAATGAAATACAAACCAGGAAAGACAAACGTTGTAGCCGACGCACTATCGAGACCTCCACAGACTGACGTTAACGCCCTAACGACTACTGACCATAGCGACGAAAGTTCCGCACATCAGCTCATCCCAGCTACTGAAGCACCCATAAATGCCTTCAAAAATCAACTGTTCATCTTAATCGGTGACATAGATAACTATACGTTTGAAATACCATTTCCCTGTTTCCATAGACGTACAATTACAAAACGAGAATATTCGACACAGGACATTAAAGACATATTTATTTAATATTTAAAGAACATCTTGACCCAGCATTACTTAACGGTTTGTACACTACAGAAAGCTTAATGGGAAAATTCAGGAAATATGTCCACTTCAATTTTTTCTAGTCTATTAGTCTAAGTGTTCCGTCCTGTATTTTTGCATTTCCGTTGTCTATTGTAATGAGTTGAGCTTTACTGCAGTCCAAAATTTTTACATCTGCTGGTGAAGATGTAATCACCGTGAAAATAATTACAAATAAATTTGGATAGATCCATTGTTCCATGGCTTCAATTGTTTTTGCTTCGATATTGCTAGATATTTGATTGTTAATTTTGATTGTTGAGTTGTAAAATATTATGACATGTGTTCCATTTTTTCTTTAGTTTCCCCATCGGCTTCTATTTTTCCATTAAATTTATTCAGCAATATTATTCCAGTTTTTGTTTCTTCGATTGTAGGCACGTGATTCCCGTTTGTTATGGTACATGTGGAATTTAAGCTATTTACTGTTCTACTTATACAATCGTCTTTACTTAGATCTATTAGATTAATTTCTTTACAAATTGCTATTTCGTTAAAATTTTCACATTCATTTTTAATTCCGTATATTTTGTTTTTTCCTTTAAGAAATTCTTTATAGTCCGTTTTAATTACATAATTGTTTTTTTCTTTGCAGGACTTATAATTATTTTTTTAATTGTTTCATAAAAAGTTAACGGAATTTTTATCATATATAGAATCGTCATATCTTTGCTTAGTACATTTATCTTTGAGAATTTCAGTGCCTCTTCGGCAGTTTTAAAAGGAATTTGTTCTTCCTTTAGTTTATTAATAGAAAATTTAACTTCATCAATGCTTAAAAGTATTGAGTTTATTATATTTTGTTTTGCCCATTGGATGTCATATTTTATATTTATTAATTCTTCTTTGATCAATCTTATTCTGTTTTGTAAATTTATCATAATTTCTGTTATAGTGTCTTCATCCTTTTTTATGGTATTTAACATTTTATTGACAATATTTGTTATATTATTTATACGTTTTTCAAATAAATTATTAATAATTATTTGATTATTATTATTTTGGTTCAGATTGTTCAAATTTTCATTTATAATATTAAGATCATTATGATCAGGAGATCCGGCGATGTATTTTCATGCCGTTCCTAATATGTCAATTGATCTCCACTTCTTTTTTGTTTTCTACCGGTTTAAGGGTGTTGAGGATTTCAAAAGTTTGAGCGGTTTCATGATTGAGGATAGGATAAAGGAAGTTATCTTTAGGGACTTTAGTGGTTGTTTCATTATAAGTTTCTGTCAGGAAATGGTCGTAACGGTCTAGGTCAATGAGGTGTATTAGTCTAAGTGTTCCGTTCTGTATTTTTGCATTTCCGTTGTCTATTGTAATGAGTTGAGCTTTACTGTAGTCCAAAATTTTTACATCTGCTGGTGAAGATGTAACTTACAAATTTGGATAGATCCATTGTTCCAAAAATAGATAGTTAAGTTTTTATTAGAGATTTGTGAATTATACGTCCTGACATTGTTTTAACTGTTCTGTTATTCTCAGATACTATTTATTTCTTATATTTTGGAGCTAGTTTTGAACCAAGTCTTTTATTTATTTTGGCATAAATTATATCTCCTGGGGAATATTCTTTAGGTTCTGATCTTTTGCTGTTATGGTAAGAAAGATCTTGTTCCTGTTTTTCCTTAAGTAATATAATATTTTCGTTTCTCTGCTGCTCTAACTGTTGCGGGTCGGTAAAAATTCTATTCCCAAAGAATGTGGCGATGGGTTTGTTTCTGGTTGTTGAATGTATCGTTGAATTATATTCTTGCACAAATTTGAATAATAATTCTTCGAACGTTATTCCTATGTTGTTTGCTTTTAAACATCTCATTATTTCAGAAAGTGTACTATGGAATCTTTCTCCTTTTCCGTTACTAGTCCTTGGTCCTTTAGTAAAGTTGATATTGTGGCTGAATTGAGAGATTTTTCGTTGTCTACTATTACTTGTTTTGGTATTCCAAATGAGATCATTAATTCTCTTATTGGGTTTTTTATATGTTCTATTGCTTTGGACTGTATAATTTTAACCTGTGCGTATTTTGAAAATTTATCAATGACCGTGAGTATTAGCCTTTTTCCTGTCGAGTAAATATCATTGTGTACGATTTCTCCTGGAAACTGAGGAATGGGAGTCTCTTGTAACCGTGGTTTTGGAAGATGTCTATCATATTTATGCTCGCGACATATGGAACATTGTTTAACTGTTTTTTCGATTTTAGAATGCATGCTTGGAAAGAAAAATTTCTGTAATCTTTGTGTTTTGTTTTCGCGACTATTTCTATGTGCTCTCTGATGTTCTTTAATAATTATTTCTTCCTGTTCTGTCTTTGACACGATGTCTTGAAGTATGGTTTGTGTGAATCTAATTTTGATATTTGCAAAGTGAAGTGGATATATTTCCTGAATTTTTCCCATTAAACTTTCTGTAGTGTATAAACCGTTAAGTAATGCTGGGTCAAGGTGTTGTTTAAATATGTCTATAATGTCCTGTGTCGAATATTCTCGTTTTGTAATTGTATGTCTATAAAAACAGGGAAATTGTATTTCAAACGTGTAGTTATCTATGTCACCGATTAAGATGAATAGTTGATTTTTGAAGGCATTTATGGGTGCTTCAGTAGCTGGGATGAGCTGATGTGCGGAACTTTCGTCGCTATGGTCAGTAGTCGTTAGGGCGTTAACGTCAGTCTGTGGAGGTCTCGATAGTGCGTCGGCTACAACGTTTGTCTTTCCTGGTTTGTATTTCATTTCGTAATTGTACTCTTCGAGGATACATTTCCATCTTTTCATTTTTCCGTTATAATTTTTATTACTTAATGCATGGGTTAGGGGTTGATGGTCTGTGAAAATGATTACTTTGGGTGAACCATACAAATAACTTCTGAAACTATTAAGTGCCCATATTATTGCTAGCATTTCTTTTTCATTTGCGGCGTAATTTTCTTCGGCTTTACTTAGTAAACGGGATATGCATGCTATGGGTTTGCCTGATTGTTCTAAGACTGCTACGAGAGCATAATTAGATGCATCAGTGGTGAGGTGAAAATGTTTATTAAAGTCAGGATATGCTAGAACTACTTCCTTTGAAACGAGTGAGGATTTTATTTTATTGAGGGCTTCTAGTGCTGCGCTATTGAGAGTTATCTGCTTTTTACAGGATGCATTTTTTTTGAAATGCGTCCATCCTCCCCTCTTAAGAGCGAAGTAAGGGGCTTTGCTAATTTAGCATAATCCCTTATGAAGCGGCGGTAGTAGCCGGAAAGGCCAAGGAAAGATCTTAAGTCTCTCAAAGTTTTCGGACATGGGAAATTTTGTATACCTTCAACTTTTGAAGGATTGGTTTTTACACCACTTGGTGAAATAATAAAGCCTAGGCACTCGACTTCATTTCGGAAGAATTCGCACTTGTCCAGTTGAACTTTCATATTTGCTTCTTTGAGAGTGCGAAATATTTGTTCAATATTTTGGAGATGGCTGTCTTCATCTTCGCCGAAAACTAGTATGTCATCAATGTAGACATAGCAGATTTTACCTATATAGTTTCTTAGAATATCATCTAAGGCTCTTTGAAATATTGAAAGAATCCCGAATGGAAGTCGTGTAAACTCATATTTGCCATTATTGACAGAAAAGGCTGTTTTTTCAATGTCAGATTCTTTTAAAGGAATTTGATGGAATCCACTTTTTAAATCCAATACGGAAAAATATTTATTATTTCCTAATTGCGCAATAATTTCATTTATTTCGGGTATGGGGTATTGTCGGAAATAGTAGCATAATTTAATTTTCTGTAATCAATTACGAGTCTAAATTTCTTTTCGCCGGAGGCGTCTAATTTTTTTGGAACAACCCAAACTGGTGAGTTGTATGGAGAACGTGATGGTCATATTATGCCATCTTTGAGTAAGGTTTGGATTTCCTTGGTGACGAATTCTCTCATGCCAATAGGGTATGGCTAATATCTGGTATAAACGGGTGTACCTGAAGAAGTCCTGATTTCGCCTACTACGGTAGTAGTGTAGGTTAGTTTTTCATTTGGATCGGAAAATAACTGAGAATATTTGTTTGCAAGTTTTTGAATGAGGAATTTCTGAGAAGGTGTCATATGTTCTGTCCTTACGTCAATACTGTTTACTGTAGGAGAAAGCTTCTGTTTTATTCTTATTTCTTTCCGATAATACCATCAAAAGATTTCAGTCCTGGTAGGATAAAAAATTTCAAATTCGAGTTATCTATTTGAACTAGATTAATTATTGAATGATGGGTAATTTGAATCTTTCCTGCTAGGGAATTTGCAAAAAGAGCTTCTTCATTAGGAATTGGTTTTGCTACAAGTTGTGGTTGTATGTAATTTTTGCTTGATCCTGTATCTATAAGTATTTTTAAAAAATTTCCGTTCTTCGTTCTAAATTCTATATAAGGCAACGAAGAACTTTTCATCCTAAAAAATTAATATCTATGTAGTCGGGTTGGCTACTCTCTTGAACTAGTTGTTCGATTTGTTCGTTGTTTAACATTCCTTCGTATTCTTCCTTTGTCGATGTCAAGATTTGTTCGTCATGGTGGTCATATGTGGCTTGTTGGTCATATAGATCTTCTCTACCGGTTTCTATAAGGAAGTTCCTTTGTTGTTTGAAAGGCACTTATGGAGGGCAATTTGACGGTCATTTCCAAGCTTGGTTATTGGATGCATTTCTATTCATATAGTTAACCGCTTTTGTATGTAGGGAATGGTCTACATTCATTACCTCTGGACGCGGAAGTCCGAAAGGACGTGGGGGTTGTGGCCTAGCGGGATATTGATATGTTGGCCGAAAGTTTGGAGAATTGCTATAGTTAAAATTTGGTTGTTGCCGTTGCTGAGGCACATAGTTCGGTTTAGATAAATATGGCTTAGGAATGTAAGCCAATTGTGGGTATAATTCGTTGGTGGCCGTTTTAGGCGGAAGAGGGGGCGAAAACCCTGAGCTTTTCAAACGTGGGAATTGTTATTGATCGCGTAATGCGAACGAAATTTCTGGTTTTCTAACTTAAGACATAAGTGAAGAGCTTGAGGGAGGCCTACGGGTTTTTTCATGCCAAGGAGCCTTGGCAAATCGCCATTCAGTCCTCGAATAAAAGTGTCAAGGGCTTTGTCACGATAAGTTCGTGTGAGTAAATGCATGGATTCAGCACCGAATTCCATGCAACCAAGTTTATTAAGAATGAGAGATAGGTGCGAATATACCCTTTGGTAAAATTCCTGAATAGTATGGTTACCTTGAACTAATGACGTCATTTGGTACTCTAAGGTACCTACGTCCCTTTTATCGGCGTAATGGAGAGTAAGGCATTTTGAAATAGCCTTCCATTCTAAAGGTGTGTTATATGATTCGAGGGCAATGTCTGCGTTGCCCACGATTTTGTTTCTTACTACGTTAAGGATACCGTAGTATTTTGGCGATCCTCCTTGAGGTTCGTATATTTCCAAAATTCTGTGCACGCTTTTCTTCCATGAACTGAATTCTCCTGGATTCCCTGAGAATTCACGAAGACATCTTACCACATCAGGGATTTTGTCTAAGTCGTTGATGTTGTTTGCCAGTGTAGGGTCTATAGTCACGTCAGTTAAGTTCGTAAAGTTTGCGTTTGGATTAAGCGCAGCTTGGACAATGTTTCGTCCTTCTTGTCTTAAAATGTTTGCGACCACACCACTGATAACATTGGTTAATTGTTCCAGATTCATTTCGCCAGAATTTGGAACAGGATGGGATGTTTGGGTATTGCCTGCTGTGGGTGCGTTTAGCACAGCAGGTCGTATGGGATTGTTTGGCATAATTTTATTGGATATTTTGAGGATATTATTGTTTTTAGTTATATGCCTTTATCCTCTGGAGGTTCCCTGTGGTAGTGAATCGCAGAGTTGGACTGTAGTTATTAAGAACCGGAGGGTCCCCCGTTAGGTGGTGAATCTCGGCTCTTTCGTTCTTATAATTTATTGGCTGTACAAGCCGTTCTTATTTTGTTTATAGTTTATAATTCTCTGGTTTTTAATTATCTCTTTCCACTTTTTTCCAAATGTTTTATAAATTTCCTAATTTTTTAATTAATTAATTTAATATTTCTTAATCTATATGCTTACTTATATCTAGCCTCCTGGCGCAAGGGGTGTCGTCCCGTTTGCTGTCCTACTAGGGTCCCTCGTTGCGCACGTGGTGGAGGGTGCGTTTCCTTCCTGACGGATCCTAACGCTTTCAGTCCGGTGTAAGGGGACAGCTTCCCATCAGGATATCTTTGGTCCTTCGACGTTATTTTTGGGGCTCCGGTAGCCGCTTTTGTGTATTAATCGGTATTGTAATTTTTACTCACTCGCGTAACCTTACTTTTTAATTTTCAGGCTTTCACTACCTTCGCGCGCGGTCCCTGCTCGGGCGCCAATTAAACCATTAGTTTGTGGTTTTGATTTTTAAAAAAGGATAGCGGACTCGCGTCCTTAAGTCTAAATTAAACCTACGCTTGTACCGGGTCACGTTCCCTATAGTCAGCAGTTAATCGGATGCGCGTGTGAAGCCGCTAATATTGCTGATGCGACGTCAGCTATTGCTGGGTTTCGAGTTTCGTACTGAGTTGCTGACCGATGGTGAGAATTGTTTGAAGTGCTGTGTTAACTTATATATTTACACATAAAGTTGCGTTGCCAAACTTACGATATTTCATTTTTAGCAGGGGTACTCTTTTCTATTAGTGGATTTCACCACAAAAGTAGGGGTACTCTTTTCTGTAAGCGGATTTCACCAATATTTGTTGTTGTGTAATTTATTATAAATTTTGACGCCGGCAATTTGGCTGCCATATTGGTTTCTGATGCTTTTTCAAACGATTGTTGTTTTTGTAGAACAATATTTGTAATTTTTCCGGGTGACTTATCCACATGTGAATGCATATAAGTATGTATGTTGTGTATGCATTGTTTGTGTGGGAATGTCATACGTATATACATACATATGTGTGTACATAAATATAGAGAAGCGCGCGCTTTTTATATCTTCTATATATGTATATAAAAGAAAGTGACGTTAGTTACTACGCTTATAACTGGAGAACGTCTGGACCGATTTCGGTGATTACCACCAATTCGGACAGGTCTCCGCCCAAACAAGAAGAATACTTAAGAAAATTCTGGAAAATTTTCCGAAAAAAAAATTATGAAGAAAATAAATTTTCAAATACGATTTTAAAAAGGAAATAAAAACGAACATGATTTTAAATGCTGGCTCATAACTCAAAAACGCCTGGACCAATTTTGCCAATTCTTTTTTTAAAATGTTCGTTTAGGCTCAAGGATGGTTTTTATGGCGAATAATTTTTAAATTCAAATAATTGCCGGAAAACCCCTAAAAAGAGCCCTTTTGTTTTTCCCATACAAACGAATGAATGCTGTTAGTAACGCTAATGCTCGAGAATAGCTGAACCAATCTTGATGAAATTTTCAGAGGTTGTTCGCTGTGGATCGAGGAAAGTTTAGAAATAAAAAAACCGTATGTTTTTCGTGAGGAACAGTCGGAAAGTTGGACAATTCCAAAAAAATAACTTTTTTTCATACAAAAATTTGTTTTTCATCTTTTTCCTTTTGTTTTTCAATTGTTAAATTTGTTGTTTGTTTTCTTTATTCCAGTTATTCAAAAAAAAAATTATTGAAATTTATTCCGTGAAAACGTTATGTGTGTTTCACACAAAGTGCTCAATTACAGATTGAAATTTGTTACGATGCCATGAAGAGGTCGCCTTCGGTTTGGCATCAACATAAGTATGTATATTGACAGTCCATGGCACATGACCGAGTTTCGCCAGGATGCGATGACATACAAATGAAATTATGGATCGCGGGCAATCAGCAAGCGATCGTCACGATGTCAGAGGACAACTAGCAAAAGAGAGGTTTGCCGCACGCACATATTCTTCTTTGGATGGTGGATGGTGGTTACTCCAAATCAAATTAAAGAAATCATTTCTGCGGAAATCCCTGATCCAGAGATAGAAGCAGAATTATACGAAACCAATATGGTTCATCTACCTTACGGACATCACAATACCACTTCGGTTTGTATGTCTGACAATAAATGTACGAAACACTATCCAGGAGCTTTTCTTTCCGAAACACAAACTAGAAATGATGGATATCCAATGTATCAGCGTCGCTCACCAGATGACAATGGCAGAACATTTAGCATTTAATTTAGAGGCGTGAATATCGAAGTTAACAACACATCGAAGTCGACAACATATAGATCGTACCATATTCGCCACTGTCTAATTCACATTCAAAAGTCATGTCCATGTTGCATACTGCAGTTTGGTGTAATCGATAAAATACGTGTGTAAATACGTCACCAAAGGAAGCAACATGGCGGTTACTGATCTTGAAAGATACGGTCGATACGTAAACTGCAATAAAGCGCTTTGTATGATATTTACTTTTGCGATTCATAAACGTTTTCCGACTGTTGTGCGTCTCGCAGTTAATTTGGAGAATGACCAAATATTCTATTTCAACACAGAGAATACTGTACAGACAGAGAAAACACCCCCAGCAACAAAATTAACATTTACGAGTTTTTTCTTAACTTTCGTCAGTGAACCGTTTGCGAGAACTTGCTCTATTTGGAAATATCTTGATACTATACATACAATTACAATTACAATTCCTGGAACATGATAATCACTGGAATGAAGTTCGCACACTTTTCGCGATGATTAGCCATCAAATTAGCGTCAATTATGGAATACGAACAAAAATGACATTGCCGAAGACATTTTACATCGTATTCGCTAAGAATTGGAAATGGGTAAATTCCTGAGTGACTTGGTACCATCATATATTTTAAAGTTAAGCAGTGACACAAATTCTAGGAGAATACGGGAAAAGCTTCCAAAAACTTATTGTTCCGCACGCTTCGGAATCATCCAAGAACCACATAGCGTTGGGCGCATGGATCAACAATGTATATTTTGTATTGCAAAACTATTTGCAAGTGAAGTTAGCGATAGAAGTTCTCCAATTTGTTGTCACAAAGGGAAGGTGAGTTTGCCAGAAATTTCTGTATGTGAAGAAATTAAAACTATAATCCAACGCAATGATTCTGTAAAAAAAAACTATTTGGAAAACATTAGAAAATTTAACAACGCTCTAGCATTTGCATCAGTTCAAGTAAACTTTGTTAACATCCCTGGAAGAGGCCCCTTTTGTTTCAAGCTA